>NW_027446196.1:2500-5000 GCF_038048845.1 Mixophyes fleayi | reverse complement strand
GAACATACAAACTTCACACAGATAAGGCCATTGTTGATATAAGTACTGGCTCTGCTTACCATTGTCCAGTCTAGTACATAACTGTATTAATGCTGTGAAATATTATTACTTTGAATGCCTTAAATATGCAAGAGCGCATTTGGGTAAGTTTATGCTAATAAAAGATATATGCACTTTTCTTGCCTACCCATACTATTTAATAACCACCAAAAATTAAGCAATATGTAAGCACTGCTTCCAGTTGAAATCAGTCTGTCTGTCTATCTATCTATCTTTCTATCTATCTATCTTTCTATCTTTCTATCTATCTATCGGTCTGTCTATCTTTAAAACTGAAAGACATCCATTAAACATACACAATGACAGCATATTTAGTGTGTAATTGATGCTAAAACACAATTCTCACTCTCCTAATATAGCTGATTTTTGACAATGAACTGCATTTTTCATGTGAAGCATTTGATGTCATAAAGATGTAAACCTCACAAAGCAATTCTGTCACTGGTCAGTTTGCTTGACAGACATCTGACTTTAAGGTACTAGCCAATGGAAACATGGTGACATGTAAATATGAAAGCACATTAGGACAAAATATGCAATAAGATAGAGGCAAAGGGAGATGGCTGCTGGGAATGTATTTCATTTATCCCAGAAAATCTTTAAATCTAAGTATTAATACTACGTTGATGTACTTTTGAAATTGGAGAGCTACTTTTTACTAAAAGTACATCTCCCTTATATAATTAAGTATAATGCAGACCTGCTCAAAAACTTAGTATAATTAAAGAAGTCTTATGCCATAAATGATGATGATGAGAGCTGCTTATGTGAATGTCTATAGTGGTTTTCTCTACCAGTGTCACTGTATTAGACAACTGTTATCAAACTTAGCAATAATGATGCATTAATCTGCCAATCAAGTGTGAAAGCTGGCTATGTGTATAGGCATAGTAAACACATATCATCATCATCCTCATTATCATTTATTTATATAGTGTCACTAATAGCGCAGCGCTGTACAGAGAACCCATTCACATCAGTCCCTACCCTATTGGAGCTTACAGTCTAAATTCCCTAATATAGACACACACTCACACACAGACAGAGAGGGAGAGACTAGGGTCAATTTTGATAGCAGCCAATTAACCTAACAGTATGTTTTTTGGAGTGTGGGAGGAAACCCACGCAAACACAGGGAGAACATACAAACTTCACACAGATAAGGCCATTGTTGATATAAGTACTGGCTCTGCTTACCATTGTCCAGTCTAGTACATAACTGTATTAATGCTGTGAAATATTATTACTTTGAATGCCTTAAATATGCAAGAGCGCATTTGGGTAAGTTTATGCTAATAAAAGATATATGCACTTTTCTTGCCTACCCATACTATTTAATAACCACCAAAATATAAGCAATATGTAAGCACTGCTTCCAGTTGAAATCAGTCTGTCTGTCTGTCTATCTATCTATCTATCTATCTTTCTATCTTTCTATCTATCTATCCGTCTGTCTATCTTTAAAACTGAAAGACATCCATTAAACATACACAATGACAGCATATTTAGTGTGTAATTGATGCTAAAACACAATTCTCACTCTCCTAATATAGCTGATTTTTGACAATGAACTGCATTTTTCATGTGAAGCATTTGATGTCATAAAGATGTAAACCTCACAAAGCAATTCTGTCACTGGTCAGTTTGCTTGACAGACATCTGACTTTAAGGTACTAGCCAATGGAAACATGGTGACATGTAAATATGAAAGCACATTAGGACAAAATATGCAATAAGATAGAGGCAAAGGGAGATGGCTGCTGGGAATGTATTTCATTTATCCCAGAAAATCTTTAAATCTAAGTATTAATACTACGTTGATGTACTTTTGAAATTGGAGAGCTACTTTTTACTAAAAGTACATCTCCCTTATATAATTAAGTATAATGCAGACCTGCTCAAAAACTTAGTATAATTAAAGAAGTCTTATGCAATAAATGATGATGATGAGAGCTGCTTATGTGAATGTCTATAGTGGTTTTCTCTACCAGTGTCACTGTATTAGACAACTGTTATCAAACTTAGCAATAATGATGCATTAATCTGCCAATCAAGTGTGAAAGCTGGCTATGTGTATAGGCATAGTAAACACATATCATCATCATCCTCATTATCATTTATTTATATAGTGTCACTAATAGCGCAGCGCTGTACAGAGAACCCATTCACATCAGTCCCTACCCTATTGGAGCTTACAGTCTAAATTCCCTAATATAGACACACACTCACACACAGACAGAGAGGGAGAGACTAGGGTCAATTTTGATAGCAGCCAATTAACCTAACAGTATGTTTTTTGGAGTGTGGGAGGAAACCACAGCACCCGGAGGAAACCCACGCAAACACAGGGAGAACATACAAACTTCACACAGATAAGGCCATTGTTGATATAAGTACTGGCTCTGCTTACCATTGTCCAGTCTAGTACATAACTGTATTA
>NW_027446195.1:0-74931 GCF_038048845.1 Mixophyes fleayi | reverse complement strand
TTTGAATCATGAATTGAATCATGAATCATGATTCAAGAATCATGAATCAAATCATGAATCATGAATTGAATCATGAATCATGAATCATGAATTGAATCTTGAATAATGAATCATGAATCGAATCAAGAATCATGAATCAGGAATCATGAATCGAATCAAGAATCATGAATTGAATCATGAATCATGAATCGAATCATGAATCATGAATCATGAATTGAATCATGAATCATGAATCATAAATCATGAATTATGAATCATAAATTGATTCATAAATCATGAATTGAATCATGAATTGAATCATGAATCATTAATCATGAATTAAATCATGAATCATGAATCATGAATCATGAATCATGAATTGAATCATGAATCATGAATTGAATCCTGAATCATGAATTGAACCATGAATCATGAATCATGAATTGAATCATGAATCATGAATTGAATCATGAATCATGAATCATGAATTGAATAATGAATTATGAATCATGAATCGAATCATGAATCATGAATCAAGATTCATGAATCGAATCATGAATCATGAATTGAATCATGAATCTTAAATCATGAATCATGAATTGAATCATAATTCATGAATCTTAAATCATGAATCATGAATTGAATCATAATTCATGAATCGAATCATGAATCATGAATCATAAATTGAATCATGAATCATGAATCATGAATTGAATCATGAATTGAATCATGAATCATGTCTTGAATCATGAATCATGACTTGAATCATGAATCATGAATCATGAATCGATTTATGAATCATGAATTGAATCATGAATCATGAATTGAATCATGAATCATGAATCATGAATCGAATCATGAATCATGAATCATAAATTGAATCATGAATCACGAATCATGAATCGAATCATGAATCATGAATCATGAATTGAATCATAAATCATGAATTGAATCTTGAATCATGAATCATGAATTGAATCATGAATTGAATCATGATTAATGAATCATTAATTGAATCATGAATCATGAATCATGAATTGAATCATGAATTGAATCATGAATCATGAATCATGAATCGTGAATTGAATCATGAATCATGAATCATGACTCATGAATCATGAATCGAATCATAAATCATGAATTAAATCATGAATCATTAATCGAATTATAAATCATGAATCAAGAATCATGAATCGAATCATGAATTATGAATTGAATCATGAATCATAAATCATGAATCATGAATCGAATCATGAATCATGAATCATGAATCATGAATCATTAATTAAACATGAATCATGAATCGAATCTTGAATCATGAATCATGAATTGAATCATGAATTGAATCATGAATCATGAATCATAAATTGAATCATGAATTGAATTATGAATCATGAATCTCTGAATTGAATCATGTATCATGAATCATGAATCATGAATCAAATCATGAATCATGAATCGAATCATGAATCTTGAATTGAGTCATGAATTGAATCATTAATCATGAATCATGAATCATGAATTGAATCATAATTTAAATCATGAATCATGAATCATGAATTGAATCATAATTTAAATCATGAATCATAAATTGAATCATGAATCATGAATCATGAATCCAATCATGAATCATGAATCATGAATTGAATCTTGAATTGAATCATGAATTGAATCATTAATCATGAATCATGAATTGAATCAGAATTTAAATCATGAATCATGAATTGAATCATGAATCATGAATCCAATGATGAATCATGAATCATGAATTGAATCATGAATTGAATCATGAATTAAATCATGAATCGAATCATGAGTCATGAATCATGAATTGAATCATGAATTGAATCATGAATCATGAATCATGAATCATGAATTGAATCATGAATCATGAATCATTAATCATGAATCATGAATTGAATCATGAATCATGAATTGAATCATGAATCATGAATCATGATTCTTGAATCAGGAATTATGAATTGAATCATAAATCATGAATCAAATCATGAATCATGAATCATGAATTGAATCAGGAATCGAATCATGAATTGAACCATAAATCATGGATTAAATCATGAATCATGAATTGAATCATGAAACATGAATTGAATCATGAATCATGAACCATGAATCGAATCATGAATCATAATTTGAATCATGAATCATGAATCAAATCATGAATCATGAATTATGAATTCAATCATGAATTGAATCATGAATCATGAATTAAATCATGAATCATGAAACATGAATCATGAATCATGAATTATGAATTATTAATTGAATCATGAATCATGAATGATGAATCATGAATTATGAATCATGAATTGAATCATGAATCATGAATTGAATTATGAATTGAATCATGAATCATGAATCATGAATTATGAATCATGAATTATGAATCATGAATTGAATCATGAATCATGAATTGAATTATGAATTGAATCATGAATCATGAATCATGAATTGAATCATGATTCATGAATCATGAATCATGAATCATAAATTGAATCATGAATCATGAATTGAATCATGAGTTGAATCATGAATCATGACTTGAATCATGAATCATGAATCATGAATCATGAATTGAATCAGGAATCATGAATCATGAATCGAATCATGAATCATGAATTGAATCATGATTCATGAATTGAATCATGAATCACGAATCACGAATCATGAATCGAATCATGAATCATAAATTGAATCATGAATCGAATCATGAATCATGAATCATGAATTGAATCATGAATTGAATCTTGAATCATGAATTGAATCATGAATCATGAATCATGAATTGATTCATGAATCATGAATCATGAATTGAATCATGAATCATAAATCGAATCATGAATCATGAATTGAATTATGAATCATGAATCATGAATCATGAATTGATTCATGAATCATGAATCATGAATTGATTCATGAATCATGAATCATGAATTGAATCGTGAATCATAAATCGAATCATGAATCATGAATTATGAATTGAATCATGAATTGAATCATGAATCATGAATTGAATCATGAATCATGAAACATGAATCATGAATCATGAAACATGAATCATGAAACATGAATCATGAATCATGAATTATGAATTATGAATTGAATCATGAATCATGAATTGAATTATGAATTAAATCATGAATCATGAATTGAATCATGAATCATGAATCATGAATCATAAATTGAATCATGAATCATGAATCATGAATTGAATCATGAATTGAATCATGAATCATGACTTGAATCATGAATTATGATTCATGAATCATGAATTGAATCAGGAATCATGAATCATGAATCGATTTATGAATCATGAATTGAATCATGAATCATGAATTGAATCATGAATCATGAATCATGAATCGAATCATGATTCATGAATCATGAATCATAAATTGAATCATGAATCATGAATTGAATCATGAGTTGAATCATGAATCATGACTTGAATCATGAATCATGAATCATGAATCATGAATTGAATCAGGAATCATGAATCATGAATCGAATCATGAATCATGAATTGAATCATGAATCATGAATTGAATCATGAATCACGAATCACGAATCATGAATCGAATCATGAATCATAAATTGAATCATGAATCGAATCATGAATCATGAATCATGAATTGAATCATGAATTGAATCTTGAATCATGAATTGAATCATGAATCATGAATCATGAATTGATTTATGAATCATGAATCATGAATTGAATCATGAATCATAAATCGAATCATGAATCATGAATTGAATTATGAATCATGAATCATGAATCATGAATTGATTCATGAATCATGAATCATGAATTGATTCATGAATCATGAATCATGAATTGAATCATGAATCATAAATCGAATCATGAATCATGAATTATGAATTGAATCATGAATTGAATCATGAATCATGAATTGAATCATGAATCATGAAACATGAATCATGAATCATGAAACATGAATCATGAAACATGAATCATGAATCATGAATTATGAATTATGAATTGAATCATGAATCATGAATTGAATTATGAATTAAATCATGAATCATGAATTGAATCATGAATCATGAATCATGAATCATAAATTGAATCATGAATCATGAATTGAATCATGAATTGAATCATGAATCATGACTTGAATCATGAATTATGATTCATGAATCATGAATTGAATCAGGAATCATGAATCATGAATCGATTTATGAATCATGAATTGAATCATGAATCATGAATTGAATCATGAATCATGAATCATGAATCGAATCATAAATCATGAATCATAAATTGAATCATGAATCACGAATCATGAATCATGAATCATTAATCATGAATTGAATCAGGAATCATGAATCATGAATCGATTCATGAATCATGAATTGAATCATGAATCATGAATTGAATCATGAATCATGAATCATGAATCGAATCATGAATCATGAATCATAAATTGAATCATGAATCACGAATCATGAATCGAATCATGAATCATGAATCATGAATTGAATCATAAATCATGAATTGAATCTTGAATCATGAATCATGAATTGAATCATGAATTGAATCATGAATCATGAATTGAATCATGAATCATGAATCATGAATCGAATCATGAATCATGAATTAAATCATGAATCATGAGTCATGAATTCAATCTTGAATCATGATTCAAGAATCATGAATCAAATCATGAATCATGAATTTAATCATGAATCATGAATCATGAATTGAATCATGAATCATGAATCATGAATCATGAATTGAATCATGAATCATGAATCATGAATCATGAATTATGAATCATGAATTGAATCATGAATCATGAATTATGAATCATGAATTGAATCATGAATCATGAATCATGAATCATGAATTGAATCATGAATCATGAATCATGAATCATGAATCAAATCATGAATTATGAATTGAATCATGAATCATAAATCATGAATCATGAATCGAATCATGAATCATGAATCATGAATCATGAATCATTAATTAAACATGAATCATGAATCGAATCTTGAATCATGAATTGAATCATGAATTGAATCATGAATCATGAATCATAAATTGAATCATGAATTGAATTATGAATCATGATTCATGAATTAAATCATGTATCATGAATCATGAATCATGAATCGAATCATGAATCATGAATCGAATCATGAATCTTGAATTGAGTCATGAATTGAATCATGAATCATGAATCATGAATCCAATCATGAATCATGAATCATGAATTGAATCTTGAATTGAATCATGAATTGAATCATTAATCATGAATCATGAATCATGAATTGAATCATAAATCATGAATTGAATCTTGAATCATGAATCATCATCATCATCATCATCATCATCATTTATTTATATAGCGCCTCTAATTCCGCAGCGCTGTACAGAGAACGCATTCACATCAGTCCCTGCCCCATTGGAGCTTACAGTCTAAATTCCCTACTATAGGCACTCACACACAGACAGACAGACAGACAGACAGACTGAGAGGGAGAGACTAGGGTAAATTTTTTGATTGCAGCCAATTAACCTACCAGTATGTTTTTGGAGTGTGGGAGGAAACCGGAGCACCCGGAGGAAACCCACGCAAACACAGGGAGAACATACAAACTCCACACAGAATCATGAATTGAATCATGAATTGAATCATGATTAATGAATCATTAATTGAATCATGAATCATGAATCATGAATTAAATCATGAATCATGAATTGAATCATAAATCATGAATCGAGTCATGAATCATGAATTAAATCATGAATCTTGAATCATGAATTGAATCATGAATCATGATTCAAGAATCATGAATCAAATCATGAATCATGAATCGAATCATGAATCATGAATCATGAATTGAATCTTGAATAATGAATCATGAATCGAATCAAGAATCATGAATCAGGAATCATGAATCGAATCAAGAATCATGAATTGAATCATGAATCATGAATCGAATCATGAATCATGAATCATGAATTGAATCATGAATCATGAATCATAAATCATGAATTATGAATCATAAATTGATTCATAAATCATGAATTGAATCATGAATTGAATCATGAATCATTAATCATGAATTAAATCATGAATCATGAATCATGAATCATGAATCATGAATTGAATCATGAATCATGAATTGAATCCTGAATCATGAATTGAACCATGAATCATGAATCATGAATTGAATCATGAATCATGAATTGAATCATGAATCATGAATCATGAATTGAATAATGAATTATGAATCATGAATCGAATCATGAATCATGAATCAAGATTCATGAATCGAATCATGAATCATGAATTGAATCATGAATCTTAAATCATGAATCATGAATTGAATCATAATTCATGAATCTTAAATCATGAATCATGAATTGAATCATAATTCATGAATCGAATCATGAATCATGAATCATAAATTGAATCATGAATCATGAATCATGAATTGAATCATGAATTGAATCATGAATCATGTCTTGAATCATGAATCATGACTTGAATCATGAATCATGAATCATGAATCGATTTATGAATCATGAATTGAATCATGAATCATGAATTGAATCATGAATCATGAATCATGAATCGAATCATGAATCATGAATCATAAATTGAATCATGAATCACGAATCATGAATCGAATCATGAATCATGAATCATGAATTGAATCATAAATCATGAATTGAATCTTGAATCATGAATCATGAATTGAATCATGAATTGAATCATGATTAATGAATCATTAATTGAATCATGAATCATGAATCATGAATTGAATCATGAATTGAATCATGAATCATGAATCATGAATCGTGAATTGAATCATGAATCATGAATCATGACTCATGAATCATGAATCGAATCATAAATCATGAATTAAATCATGAATCATTAATCGAATTATAAATCATGAATCAAGAATCATGAATCGAATCATGAATTATGAATTGAATCATGAATCATAAATCATGAATCATGAATCGAATCATGAATCATGAATCATGAATCATGAATCATTAATTAAACATGAATCATGAATCGAATCTTGAATCATGAATCATGAATTGAATCATGAATTGAATCATGAATCATGAATCATAAATTGAATCATGAATTGAATTATGAATCATGAATCTCTGAATTGAATCATGTATCATGAATCATGAATCATGAATCAAATCATGAATCATGAATCGAATCATGAATCTTGAATTGAGTCATGAATTGAATCATTAATCATGAATCATGAATCATGAATTGAATCATAATTTAAATCATGAATCATGAATCATGAATTGAATCATAATTTAAATCATGAATCATAAATTGAATCATGAATCATGAATCATGAATCCAATCATGAATCATGAATCATGAATTGAATCTTGAATTGAATCATGAATTGAATCATTAATCATGAATCATGAATCATGAATTGAATCAGAATTTAAATCATGAATCATGAATTGAATCATGAATCATGAATCCAATGATGAATCATGAATCATGAATTGAATCATGAATTGAATCATGAATTAAATCATGAATCGAATCATGAGTCATGAATCATGAATTGAATCATGAATTGAATCATGAATCATGAATCATGAATCATGAATTGAATCATGAATCATGAATCATTAATCATGAATCATGAATTGAATCATGAATTGAATCATGAATCATGAATTGAATCATGAATCATGAATCATGATTCTTGAATCAGGAATTATGAATTGAATCATAAATCATGAATCAAATCATGAATCATGAATCATGAATTGAATCAGGAATCGAATCATGAATTGAACCATAAATCATGGATTAAATCATGAATCATGAATTGAATCATGAAACATGAATTGAATCATGAATCATGAACCATGAATCGAATCATGAATCATAATTTGAATCATGAATCATGAATCAAATCATGAATCATGAATTATGAATTCAATCATGAATTGAATCATGAATCATGAATTAAATCATGAATCATGAAACATGAATCATGAATCATGAATTATGAATTATTAATTGAATCATGAATCATGAATGATGAATCATGAATTATGAATCATGAATTGAATCATGAATCATGAATTGAATTATGAATTGAATCATGAATCATGAATCATGAATTGAATCATGAATCATGAATCATGAATCATGAATCATAAATTGAATCAAGAATTATGAATCATGAATTGAATCATGAATTGAATCATGAATCGAATCATGAATCATGAATTGAATCATGAATCATGAATTGAATCATGAATCATGAATCACGAATCATGAATCGAATCATGAATCATAAATTGAATCATGAATCACGAATCATGAATCGAATCATGAATCATGAATCATGAATCATAAATTGATTCATGAATTGAATCATGAATCATGAATTGAATCATGAATCATGAATCATGAATTGATTCATGAATCATGAATCATGAATTGAATCATGAATCATAAATCGATTCATGAATTATGAATTGAATCAGGAATCGAATCATGAATTGAATCATAAATCATGAATTGAATCATGAATCATGAATTAAATCATGAATCATGAATTGATTCATGAATCATGAATCATGAATTGAATCATGAATCATAAATCGATTCATGAATTATGAATTGAATCAGGAATCGAATCATGAATTGAATCATAAATCATGAATTGAATCATGAATCATGAATTAAATCATGAATCATGAATCATGAATTGAAACATGAATCATGAATCATGAAACATGAATCATGAATCATGAATTATGAATTATGAATTATGAATTGAATCATGAATTATGAATTAATGAATTATGAATCATGAATCGAACCATGAATCATGAATCATGAATCATGAATCATAAATTGAATCATGAATCATGTATCATGAATTGAATCATGAATTGAATCATGAATCATGACTTGAATCATGAATCATGAATCATGAATTAAATCAGGAATCATGAATCATTATTGAATCATGAATTGAATCATGAATCATGAATCATGAATCGAATCATGAATCATGAATCATAAATGGAATCATGAATCACGAATCATGAATCGAATCATGAATCATGAATCATGAATTGAATCATGAATCATGAATTGAATCATGAATCATGAATCATGAATTGAATCATGAATCATGAATCATGAATTGAATCATGAATCATGAATCGAGTCATGAATCATGAATTAAATCATGAATCATGAATCATGAATTGAATCATGAATCATGATTCAAGAATCATGAATCGAATCATGAATCATGATTCAAGAATCATGAATTGAATCTTGAATCATGAATCATGAATTGAATCATGAATTGAATCATGATTAATGAATCATAAATTAAATCATGAATCATGAATCATGAATTGAATCATGAATCATGATTCAAGAATCATGAATTGAATCTTGAATCATGAATCATGAATTGAATCATAAATTGAATCATGATTAATGAATCATAAATTGAATCATGAATCATGAATCATGAATTGAATCATAAATCATGAATTGAATCTTGAATCATGAATCAAGAATTGAATCATGAATTGAATCATGATTAATGAATCATTAATTGAATCATGAATCATGAATCATGAATTAAATCATGAATCATGAATTGAATCATGAATCATGAATCGAGTCATGAATCATGAATTAAATCATGAATCTTGAATCATGAATTGAATCATGAATCATGATTCAAGAATCATGAATCGAATCATGAATCATGAATCGAATCATGAATCATGAATCATGAATTGAATCTTGAATAATGAATCATGAATCAAATCAAGAATCATGAATCAGGAATCATGAATCGAATCATGAATCATGAATTGAATCATGAATCATGAATCATGAATCGAATCATGAATCATGAATCATGAATTGAATCATGAATCATGAATCATAAATCATGAATTATGAATCATAAATTGATTCATAAATCATGAATTGAATAATGAATTGAATCATGAATCATGAATCATGAATTGAATCATGAATCATGAATCGAATCCTGAATCATGAATTGAACCATGAATCATGAATTGAATCATGAATCATGAATTGAATCATGAATCATGAATCATGAATTGAATAATGAATTATGAATCATGAATCGAATCATGAATCATGAATCAAGATTCATGAATCGAATCATGAATCATGAATTGAATCATGAATCTTAAATCATGAATCATGAATTGAATCATAATTCATGAATCGAATCATGAATCATGAATTATAAATTGAATCATGAATCATGAATCATGAATTGAATCATGAATTGAATCATGAATCATGTCTTGAATCATGAATCATGACTTGAATCATGAATCATGAATCATGAATCGATTCATGAATCATGAATTGAATCATGAATCATGAATTGATTAATGAATCATGAATCATGAATCGAATCATGAATCATGAATCATAAATTGAATCATGAATCACGAATCATGAATCGAATCATGAATCATGAATTGAATCATAAATCATGAATTGAATCTTGAATCATGAATCATGAATTGAATCATGAATTGAATCATGATTAATGAATCATTAATTGAATCATGAATCATGAATCATGAATTTAATCATGAATTGAATCATGAATCATGAATCATGAATCATGAATCATGAATTGAATCATGAATCATGAATCATGACTCATGAATCATGAATCAAATCATAAATCATTAATTAAATCATGAATCATTAATCGAATTATAAATCATGAATCAAGAATCATGAATCGAATCATGAATTATGAATTGAATCATGAATCATAAATCATGAATCATGAATCGAATCATGAATCATGAATCATGAATCATGAATTAAACATGAATCATGAATCAAATCTTGAATCATGAATCATGAATTGAATCATGAATCATGAATCATAAATTGAATCATGAATTGAATTATGAATCATGAATCATGAATTGAATCATGAATCATGAATCATGAATCGAATCATGAATTATGAATCGAATCATGAATCTTGAATTGAGTCATGAATTGAATCATTAATCATGAATCATGAATTGAATCATAATTTAAATCATGAATCATGAATCATGAATCATGAATTGAATCATGAATCATAAATCATGAATCCAATCATGAATCATGAATCATGAATTGAATCTTGAATTGAATCATGAATTGAATTAATCATTAATCATGAATCATGAATCATGAATTGAATCATAATTTAAATCATGAATCATGAATCATGAATTGAATCATGAATCATGAATCCAATGGTATATCATGAATCATGAATTGAATCATGAATTGAATCATGAATTGAATCATGAATCGAATCATGAGTCATGAATCATGAATTGAATCATGAATTGAATCATAATTCATGAATCATGAATCATGAATTGAATCATGAATCATGAATCATTAATCATGAATCATGAATTGAATCATGAATTGAATCATGAATCATGAATTGAATCATGAGTCATGAATCATGAATCATGATTCTTGAATCAGGAATCATGAATTGAATCATAAATCATGAATCAAATCATGAATCATGAATCATGAATTGAATCAGGAATCGAATCATGAATTGAACCATAAATCATGAATTGAATCATGAATCATGAATTGAATCATGAATCATGAATTGAATCATGAATCATGAACCATGAATCGAATCATGAATCAAAATTTGAATCATGAATCATGAATTAAATCATGAATCATGAATTGATTCATGAATCAGGAATCATGAATTGAATCATGAATCATGAATCAAATCATGAATCATGAATTATGAATTCAATCATGAATTGAATCATGAATCATGAATTAAATCATGAATCATGAAACATGAATCATGAATCACGAATTATGAATTATTAATTGAATCATGAATCATGAATGATGAATCATGAATTATGAATCATGAATTGAATCATGAATCATGAATTGAATTATGAATTGAATCATGAATCATGAGTCATAAATTGAATCATGAATCATGAATCATGAATCATGAATTGAATCATGAATTGAATCATGAATTGAATCATGAATCATGAATTGAATCATGAATCATGAATTGAATCATGAATCATGAATCACGAATCATGAATCGAATCATGAATCATAAATTGAATCATGAATCACGAATCATGAATCGAATCATGAATCATGAATCATGAATCATGAATTGAATAATGAATTGAATTATGAATCATGAATTGAATCATGAATCATGAATCATGAATTGATTCATGAATCATGAATCATGAATTGAATCATGAATCATAAATCGAATAATGAATTATGAATTGAATCAGGAATCGAATCATGAATTGAATCATAAATCATGAATTGAATCATGAATCATGAATTAAATCATGAATCATGAATCATGAATCGAATCATGAATCATAATTTGAATCATGAATCATGAATCATGAATTGAAACATGAATCATGAATCATGAAACATGAATCATGAATCATGAATTATGAATTATGAATTATGAATTGAATCATGAATCATGAATTATGAATTATGAATCATTAATCGAACCATGAATCATGAATCATGAATCATGAATCATGAATCATAAATTGAATCATGAATCATGTATCATGAATTGAATCATGAATTGAATCATGAATCATGACTTGAATCATGAATCATGAATCATGAATCATGAATTAAATCAGGAATCATGAATCATTATTGAATCATGAATTGAATCATGAATCATGAATCATGAATCGAATCATGAATCATGAATCATAAATGGAATCATGAATCACGAATCATGAATCGAATCATGAATCATGAATCATGAATTGAATCATGAATCATGAATTGAATCTTGAATCATGAATCATGAATTAAATCATGAATTGAATCATGATTAATGAATCATAAATTGAATCATGAATCATGAATCATGAATTAAATCATGAATCATGAATCATGAATTGAATCATGAATCATGATTCAAGAATCATGAATCGAATTATGAATCATGAATCGAATCATGAATCATGATTCAAGAATCATGAATTGAATCTTGAATCATGAATCATGAATTGAATCATGAATTGAATCATGATTAATGAATCATAAATTAAATCATGAATCATGAATCATGAATTGAATCATGAATCATGATTCAAGAATCATGAATTGAATCTTGAATCATGAATCATGAATTGAATCTTGAATTGAATCATGAATTGAATCATTAATCATGAATCATGAATCATGAATTGAATCAGAATTTAAATCATGAATCATGAATCATGAATTGAATCATGAATCATGAATCCAATGATGAATCATTAATCATGAATTGAATCATGAATTGAATCATGAATTGAATCATGAATCGAATCATGAGTCATGAATCATGAATTGAATCATGAATTGAATCATGAATCATGAATCATGAATCATGAATTGAATCATGAATCATTAATCATGAATCATGAATTGAATCATGAATTGAATCATGAATCATGAATTGAATCATGAATCATGAATCATGAATCATGATTCTTGAATCAGGAATCATGAATTGAATCATAAATCATGAATCAAATCATGAATCATGAATCATGAATTGAATCAGGAATCGAATCATGAATTGAACCATAAATCATGAATTGAATCATGAATCATGAATTGAATCATGAAACATGAATTGAATCATGAATCATGAACCATGAATCGAATCATGAATCATAATTTGAATCATGAATCATGAATTAAATCATGAATCATGAATTGATTCATGAATCAGGAATCATGAATTGAATCAGGAATCATGAATCAAATCATGAATCATGAATTATGAATTAAATCATGAATTGAATCATGAATCATGAATTAAATCATGAATCATGAAACATGAATCATGAATCATGAATTATGAATTATTAATTGAATCATGAATCATGAATGATGAATCATGAATTATGAATCATGAATTGAATCATGAATCATGAATTGAATTATGAATTGAATCATGAATCATGAATCATGAATTGAATCATGAATCATGAATCATAAATTGAATCAAGAATCATGAATCATGAATTGAATCATGAATTGAATCATGAATCATAAATTGAATCATGAATCACGAATCATGAATCGAATCATGAATCATGAATCATGAATCACGAATCATGAATCGAATCATGAATCATGAATCATGAATCATAAATTGAATCATGAATCATGTATCATGAATTGAATCATGAATTGAATCATGAATCATGACTTGAATCATGAATCATGAATCATGAATCATAAATTGAATCATGAATCATGTATCATGAATTGAATCATGAATCATGACTTGAATCATGAATCATTAATCATGAATTAAATCAGGAATCATGAATCATGAATCATTATTGAATCATGAATTGAATCATGAATCATGAATCGAATCATGAATCATGAATCATAAATGGAATCATGAATCACGAATCATGAATCGAATCATGAATCATGAATCATGAATTGAATCATGAATCATGAATTCAATCTTGAATCATGAATCATGAATTAAATCATGAATCATGAATTGAATCATAATTCATGAATCGAATCATGAATCATGAATTATAAATTGAATCATGAATCATGAATCATGAATTGAATCATGAATTGAATCATGAATCATGTCTTGAATCATGAATCATGACTTGAATCATGAATCATGAATCATGAATCGATTCATGAATCATGAATTGAATCATGAATCATGAATTGATTAATGAATCATGAATCATGAATCGAATCATGAATCATGAATCATAAATTGAATCATGAATCACGAATCATGAATCGAATCATGAATCATGAATTGAATCATAAATCATGAATTGAATCTTGAATCATGAATCATGAATTGAATCATGAATTGAATCATGATTAATGAATCATTAATTGAATCATGAATCATGAATCATGAATTTAATCATGAATTGAATCATGAATCATGAATCATGAATCATGAATCATGAATCATGAATTGAATCATGAATCATGAATCATGACTCATGAATCATGAATCAAATCATAAATCATTAATTAAATCATGAATCATTAATCGAATTATAAATCATGAATCAAGAATCATGAATCGAATCATGAATTATGAATTGAATCATGAATCATAAATCATGAATCATGATCGAATCATGAATCATGAATCATGAATCATGAATTAAACATGAATCATGAATCAAATCTTGAATCATGAATCATGAATTGAATCATGAATCATGAATCATAAATTGAATCATGAATTGAATTATGAATCATGAATCATGAATTGAATCATGAATCATGAATCATGAATCGAATCATGAATTATGAATCGAATCATGAATCTTGAATTGAGTCATGAATTGAATCATTAATCATGAATCATGAATTGAATCATAATTTAAATCATGAATCATGAATCATGAATCATGAATTGAATCATGAATCATAAATCATGAATCCAATCATGAATCATGAATCATGAATTGAATCTTGAATTGAATCATGAATTGAATCATTAATCATGAATCATGAATCATGAATTGAATCAGAATTTAAATCATGAATCATGAATCATGAATTGAATCATGAATCATGAATCCAATGGTATATCATGAATCATGAATTGAATCATGAATTGAATCATGAATTGAATCATGAATCGAATCATGAGTCATGAATCATGAATTGAATCATGAATTGAATCATAATTCATGAATCATGAATCATGAATTGAATCATGAATCATGAATCATTAATCATGAATCATGAATTGAATCATGAATTGAATCATGAATCATGAATTGAATCATGAATCATGAATCATGAATCATGATTCTTGAATCAGGAATCATGAATTGAATCATAAATCATGAATCAAATCATGAATCATGAATCATGAATTGAATCATGAATCATGAATCATGAATCATGAATCATGATTTGAATCATGAATCATGAATCATAAATTGATTCACGAATCATGAATTGAATCATGAATTGAATCATGAATTAAATCATGAATCATGAATCATGAATCATGAATCATGAATTGAATCATAAATCATGAATCATGAATCATAAATTGATTCATAAATTATGAATTGAATCATGAATTGAAATATTGAATCATGAATTGAATCATGAATAATGAATCATGAATTGAATCATGAATCATGAATTGAATCATGAATCATGAATCCAATCATGAATCATGATTTAAGATTCATGAATCGAATCATGAATTATGAATCGAATCATGAAATGAATCATGATTAATGAATTGAATCATGAATTGAATCATTAATCATGAATCATGAATTGAATCATGAATCATGAATTGAATCATGAATCAAGAATCATAAATCAAATCATGAATCATGAAATGAATCAGGAATCGAATAATGAATTAAATCATGAATCATGAATTGAATCATCAATCATAAATCATGAATCATGAATTGAATCATGAATCATGAATTATGAATTGAATCTTGAATCATGAATCATGAATCGAATCATGAATCAAGAATCATGAATCGAATCATGAATCGAATCATGAATCATGAATTGAATCATGAATCATGAATCAAGAATCATAAATCATGAATCATGAATTGAATCATGAATCGAATCATGAATTAAATCATGAATCATGAATCATGAATCATGAATTGAATCATGAATCATGAATCATGAATTGAATCATGAATTATGAATCATGAATCGAATCATGAATCATGAATCGAATCATGAATCATGAATCATGAATTAAATCATAAATTGATTCATGAATCGAATCATGAATCATGAAATGAATCATGAATCGAATCATGAATCATGAATCGAATCATGAATCGAATCATGAATCATGAATTGAATCATGAATTAAATCATGAATCGAATCATGAATCATGAAATGAATCATAAATTATGAATCATAAATTATGAATCATGAATTGAATCATGAATCATGAATTATGAATCATGAATTGAATCATGAATCATGAATCATGAATTGAATCATGAATCGAATCATGAATCTTGAATTGTATCATGAATTGAATCATTAATCATGAATCATGAGTCAAATCATGAATCATGAATCATGAATTGAATCATGAATCGAAAAATGAATCATGATTTGAATCATGAATAATGAATCATGAATCGAATCATGAATCATGAATCACGAATCGAATCATGAATCATGAATTGAATCATGAATTGAATCATGAATCATGAATCATAAATCATGAATCATGAAACATAAATTGATTTATGAATCATTAATTGAATCATGAATCATGAATCATGAATCATGAATCATGAATTGAATCATGAATCATGAATCATGAATTGAATCATGAATCATGACTCATGAATTGAATCATGAATCATGAATCAAATCATGAATCATGAATTGAATCATGAATCATGAGTCATGAATTGAATCATGAATCATGAATTGAATCATGAATCATGAATCATGAATTGAATCATGAATCATGAATCATGAATTGAATCTTGAATCATGAATCATGAATCGAATCATGAATCAAGAATCATGAATCGAATCATGAATCAAATCATGAATCATGAATCATGAATAGAATCATGAATCAAGAATCATGAATCATGAATCATGAATTGAATCATGAATCGAATCATGAATCATGAATTAAATCATGAATCATGATTAATGAATCATGAATTGAATCATGAATCATGAATTGAATCATGAATCATGAATCATAAATCAAATCATGAATCATGAATCGAATCATGAATCATGAATCATGAATCATGAATTAAATCTTAAATTGAATCATGAATCGAATCATGAATCATGAAATGAATCATGAATCTTATCATGAATCATGAATCGAATCATGAATCATGAATCACGAATCGAATCATGAATCATGAAACATAAATTGATTTATGAATCATTAATTGAATCATGAATTGAATCATGAATCATGAATCATGAATCATGAATCATGAATCATGAATTGAATCATGAATCATGACTCATGAATTGAATCATGAATCATGAATCAAATCATGAATCATGAATTGAATCATGAATCATGAGTCATGAATTGAATCATGAATCATGAATTGAATCATGAATAATGAATCATGAATTGAATCATGAATCATGAATTGAATCATAAATCATGAATCATGAATCATAAATTGATTCATAAATCATGAATTGAATAATAAATCATGAATCATGAATCATAAATTGATTCATAAATCATGAATTGAATCATGAATTGAATCATGAATCATGAATTGAATCATGAATCATGAATCATGAATTGATTCATAAATCATGAATCATAAATCATAAATTGATTCATAAATCATGAATTGAATCTTGAATTGAATCATGAATCATGAATTGAATCATGAATCATGAATTGAATCATGAATCATGAATTGAATCATTAATCATAAATCATGAATCATGAATCGAATCATGAATCATGAATCATGAATCATGAATCATTAATTAAACATGAATCATGAATCGAATCTTGAATCATGAATCATGAATTGAATCATGAATTGAATCATGAATCATGAATCATAAATTGAATCATGAATTGAATTATGAATCATGAATCTCTGAATTGAATCATGTATCATGAATCATGAATCATGAATCAAATCATGAATCATGAATCGAATCATGAATCTTGAATTGAGTCATGAATTGAATCATTAATCATGAATCATGAATCATGAATTGAATCATAATTTAAATCATGAATCATGAATCATGAATTGAATCATAATTTAAATCATGAATCATAAATTGAATCATGAATCATGAATCATGAATCCAATCATGAATCATGAATCATGAATTGAATCTTGAATTGAATCATGAATTGAATCATTAATCATGAATCATGAATCATGAATTGAATCAGAATTTAAATCATGAATCATGAATTGAATCATGAATCATGAATCCAATGATGAATCATGAATCATGAATTGAATCATGAATTGAATCATGAATTAAATCATGAATCGAATCATGAGTCATGAATCATGAATTGAATCATGAATTGAATCATGAATCATGAATCATGAATCATGAATTGAATCATGAATCATGAATCATTAATCATGAATCATGAATTGAATCATGAATTGAATCATGAATCATGAATTGAATCATGAATCATGAATCATGATTCTTGAATCAGGAATTATGAATTGAATCATAAATCATGAATCAAATCATGAATCATGAATCATGAATTGAATCAGGAATCGAATCATGAATTGAACCATAAATCATGGATTAAATCATGAATCATGAATTGAATCATGAAACATGAATTGAATCATGAATCATGAACCATGAATCGAATCATGAATCATAATTTGAATCATGAATCATGAATCAAATCATGAATCATGAATTATGAATTCAATCATGAATTGAATCATGAATCATGAATTAAATCATGAATCATGAAACATGAATCATGAATCATGAATTATGAATTATTAATTGAATCATGAATCATGAATGATGAATCATGAATTATGAATCATGAATTGAATCATGAATCATGAATTGAATTATGAATTGAATCATGAATCATGAATCATGAATTGAATCATGAATCATGAATCATGAATCATGAATCATAAATTGAATCAAGAATTATGAATCATGAATTGAATCATGAATTGAATCATGAATCGAATCATGAATCATGAATTGAATTATGAATCATGAATTGAATCATGAATCATGAATCACGAATCATGAATCGAATCATGAATCATAAATTGAATCATGAATCACGAATCATGAATCGAATCATGAATCATGAATCATGAATCATAAATTGATTCATGAATTGAATCATGAATCATGAATTGAATCATGAATCATGAATCATGAATTGATTCATGAATCATGAATCATGAATTGAATCATGAATCATAAATCGATTCATGAATTATGAATTGAATCAGGAATCGAATCATGAATTGAATCATAAATCATGAATTGAATCATGAATCATGAATTAAATCATGAATCATGAATCATGAATTGATTCATGAATCATGAATCATGAATTGAATCATGAATCATAAATCGATTCATGAATTATGAATTGAATCAGGAATCGAATCATGAATTGAATCATAAATCATGAATTGAATCATGAATCATGAATTAAATCATGAATCATGAATCATGAATTGAAACATGAATCATGAATCATGAAACATGAATCATGAATCATGAATTATGAATTATGAATTATGAATTGAATCATGAATTATGAATTAATGAATTATGAATCATGAATCGAACCATGAATCATGAATCATGAATCATGAATCATAAATTGAATCATGAATCATGTATCATGAATTGAATCATGAATTGAATCATGAATCATGACTTGAATCATGAATCATGAATCATGAATTAAATCAGGAATCATGAATCATTATTGAATCATGAATTGAATCATGAATCATGAATCATGAATCGAATCATGAATCATGAATCATAAATGGAATCATGAATCACGAATCATGAATCGAATCATGAATCATGAATCATGAATTGAATCATGAATCATGAATTGAATCATGAATCATGAATCATGAATTGAATCATGAATCATGAATCATGAATTGAATCATGAATCATGAATCGAGTCATGAATCATGAATTAAATCATGAATCATGAATCATGAATTGAATCATGAATCATGATTCAAGAATCATGAATCGAATCATGAATCATGATTCAAGAATCATGAATTGAATCTTGAATCATGAATCATGAATTGAATCATGAATTGAATCATGATTAATGAATCATAAATTAAATCATGAATCATGAATCATGAATTGAATCATGAATCATGATTCAAGAATCATGAATTGAATCTTGAATCATGAATCATGAATTGAATCATAAATTGAATCATGATTAATGAATCATAAATTGAATCATGAATCATGAATCATGAATTGAATCATGAATCATGAATTAAATCATGAATCATGAATTGAATCATGAATCATGAATCGAGTCATGAATCATGAATTAAATCATGAATCTTGAATCATGAATTGAATCATGAATCATGATTCAAGAATCATGAATCGAATCATGAATCATGAATCGAATCATGAATCATGAATCATGAATTGAATCTTGAATAATGAATCATGAATCAAATCAAGAATCATGAATCAGGAATCATGAATCGAATCATGAATCATGAATTGAATCATGAATCATGAATCATGAATCGAATCATGAATCATGAATCATGAATTGAATCATGAATCATGAATCATAAATCATGAATTATGAATCATAAATTGATTCATAAATCATGAATTGAATCATGAATTGAATCATGAATCATGAATCATGAATTGAATCATGAATCATGAATCGAATCCTGAATCATGAATTGAACCATGAATCATGAATTGAATCATGAATCATGAATTGAATCATGAATCATGAATCATGAATTGAATAATGAATTATGAATCATGAATCGAATCATGAATCATGAATCAAGATTCATGAATCGAATCATGAATCATGAATTGAATCATGAATCTTAAATCATGAATCATGAATTGAATCATAATTCATGAATCGAATCATGAATCATGAATTATAAATTGAATCATGAATCATGAATCATGAATTGAATCATGAATTGAATCATGAATCATGTCTTGAATCATGAATCATGACTTGAATCATGAATCATGAATCATGAATCGATTCATGAATCATGAATTGAATCATGAATCATGAATTGATTAATGAATCATGAATCATGAATCGAATCATGAATCATGAATCATAAATTGAATCATGAATCACGAATCATGAATCGAATCATGAATCATGAATTGAATCATAAATCATGAATTGAATCTTGAATCATGAATCATGAATTGAATCATGAATTGAATCATGATTAATGAATCATTAATTGAATCATGAATCATGAATCATGAATTTAATCATGAATTGAATCATGAATCATGAATCATGAATCATGAATCATGAATTGAATCATGAATCATGAATCATGACTCATGAATCATGAATCAAATCATAAATCATTAATTAAATCATGAATCATTAATCGAATTATAAATCATGAATCAAGAATCATGAATCGAATCATGAATTATGAATTGAATCATGAATCATAAATCATGAATCATGAATCGAATCATGAATCATGAATCATGAATCATGAATTAAACATGAATCATGAATCAAATCTTGAATCATGAATCATGAATTGAATCATGAATCATGAATCATAAATTGAATCATGAATTGAATTATGAATCATGAATCATGAATTGAATCATGAATCATGAATCATGAATCGAATCATGAATTATGAATCGAATCATGAATCTTGAATTGAGTCATGAATTGAATCATTAATCATGAATCATGAATTGAATCATAATTTAAATCATGAATCATGAATCATGAATCATGAATTGAATCATGAATCATAAATCATGAATCCAATCATGAATCATGAATCATGAATTGAATCTTGAATTGAATCATGAATTGAATCATTAATCATGAATCATGAATCATGAATTGAATCATAATTTAAATCATGAATCATGAATCATGAATTGAATCATGAATCATGAATCCAATGGTATATCATGAATCATGAATTGAATCATGAATTGAATCATGAATTGAATCATGAATCGAATCATGAGTCATGAATCATGAATTGAATCATGAATTGAATCATAATTCATGAATCATGAATCATGAATTGAATCATGAATCATGAATCATTAATCATGAATCATGAATTGAATCATGAATTGAATCATGAATCATGAATTGAATCATGAATCATGAATCATGAATCATGATTCTTGAATCAGGAATCATGAATTGAATCATAAATCATGAATCAAATCATGAATCATGAATCATGAATTGAATCAGGAATCGAATCATGAATTGAACCATAAATCATGAATTGAATCATGAATCATGAATTGAATCATGAATCATGAATTGAATCATGAATCATGAACCATGAATCGAATCATGAATCAAAATTTGAATCATGAATCATGAATTAAATCATGAATCATGAATTGATTCATGAATCAGGAATCATGAATTGAATCATGAATCATGAATCAAATCATGAATCATGAATTATGAATTCAATCATGAATTGAATCATGAATCATGAATTAAATCATGAATCATGAAACATGAATCATGAATCACGAATTATGAATTATTAATTGAATCATGAATCATGAATGATGAATCATGAATTATGAATCATGAATTGAATCATGAATCATGAATTGAATTATGAATTGAATCATGAATCATGAGTCATAAATTGAATCATGAATCATGAATCATGAATCATGAATTGAATCATGAATTGAATCATGAATTGAATCATGAATCATGAATTGAATCATGAATCATGAATTGAATCATGAATCATGAATCACGAATCATGAATCGAATCATGAATCATAAATTGAATCATGAATCACGAATCATGAATCGAATCATGAATCATGAATCATGAATCATGAATTGAATAATGAATTGAATTATGAATCATGAATTGAATCATGAATCATGAATCATGAATTGATTCATGAATCATGAATCATGAATTGAATCATGAATCATAAATCGAATAATGAATTATGAATTGAATCAGGAAACGAATCATGAATTGAATCATAAATCATGAATTGAATCATGAATCATGAATTAAATCATGAATCATGAATCATGAATCGAATCATGAATCATAATTTGAATCATGAATCATGAATCATGAATTGAAACATGAATCATGAATCATGAAACATGAATCATGAATCATGAATTATGAATTATGAATTATGAATTGAATCATGAATCATGAATTATGAATTATGAATCATTAATCGAACCATGAATCATGAATCATGAATCATGAATCATGAATCATAAATTGAATCATGAATCATGTATCATGAATTGAATCATGAATTGAATCATGAATCATGACTTGAATCATGAATCATGAATCATGAATCATGAATTAAATCAGGAATCATGAATCATTATTGAATCATGAATTGAATCATGAATCATGAATCATGAATCGAATCATGAATCATGAATCATAAATGGAATCATGAATCACGAATCATGAATCGAATCATGAATCATGAATCATGAATTGAATCATGAATCATGAATTGAATCTTGAATCATGAATCATGAATTAAATCATGAATTGAATCATGATTAATGAATCATAAATTGAATCATGAATCATGAATCATGAATTAAATCATGAATCATGAATCATGAATTGAATCATGAATCATGATTCAAGAATCATGAATCGAATTATGAATCATGAATCGAATCATGAATCATGATTCAAGAATCATGAATTGAATCTTGAATCATGAATCATGAATTGAATCATGAATTGAATCATGATTAATGAATCATAAATTAAATCATGAATCATGAATCATGAATTGAATCATGAATCATGATTCAAGAATCATGAATTGAATCTTGAATCATGAATCATGAATTGAATCTTGAATTGAATCATGAATTGAATCATTAATCATGAATCATGAATCATGAATTGAATCAGAATTTAAATCATGAATCATGAATCATGAATTGAATCATGAATCATGAATCCAATGATGAATCATTAATCATGAATTGAATCATGAATTGAATCATGAATTGAATCATGAATCGAATCATGAGTCATGAATCATGAATTGAATCATGAATTGAATCATGAATCATGAATCATGAATCATGAATTGAATCATGAATCATTAATCATGAATCATGAATTGAATCATGAATTGAATCATGAATCATGAATTGAATCATGAATCATGAATCATGAATCATGATTCTTGAATCAGGAATCATGAATTGAATCATAAATCATGAATCAAATCATGAATCATGAATCATGAATTGAATCAGGAATCGAATCATGAATTGAACCATAAATCATGAATTGAATCATGAATCATGAATTGAATCATGAAACATGAATTGAATCATGAATCATGAACCATGAATCGAATCATGAATCATAATTTGAATCATGAATCATGAATTAAATCATGAATCATGAATTGATTCATGAATCAGGAATCATGAATTGAATCAGGAATCATGAATCAAATCATGAATCATGAATTATGAATTAAATCATGAATTGAATCATGAATCATGAATTAAATCATGAATCATGAAACATGAATCATGAATCATGAATTATGAATTATTAATTGAATCATGAATCATGAATGATGAATCATGAATTGAATTATGAATTGAATCATGAATCATGAATCATGAATTGAATCATGAATCATGAATCATAAATTGAATCAAGAATCATGAATCATGAATTGAATCATGAATTGAATCATGAATCATAAATTGAATCATGAATCACGAATCATGAATCGAATCATGAATCATGAATCATGAATCACGAATCATGAATCGAATCATGAATCATGAATCATGAATCATAAATTGAATCATGAATCATGTATCATGAATTGAATCATGAATTGAATCATGAATCATGACTTGAATCATGAATCATGAATCATGAATCATAAATTGAATCATGAATCATGTATCATGAATTGAATCATGAATCATGACTTGAATCATGAATCATTAATCATGAATTAAATCAGGAATCATGAATCATGAATCATTATTGAATCATGAATTGAATCATGAATCATGAATCGAATCATGAATCATGAATCATAAATGGAATCATGAATCACGAATCATGAATCGAATCATGAATCATGAATCATGAATTGAATCATGAATCATGAATTCAATCTTGAATCATGAATCATGAATTAAATCATGAATCATGAATTGAATCATAATTCATGAATCGAATCATGAATCATGAATTATAAATTGAATCATGAATCATGAATCATGAATTGAATCATGAATTGAATCATGAATCATGTCTTGAATCATGAATCATGACTTGAATCATGAATCATGAATCATGAATCGATTCATGAATCATGAATTGAATCATGAATCATGAATTGATTAATGAATCATGAATCATGAATCGAATCATGAATCATGAATCATAAATTGAATCATGAATCACGAATCATGAATCGAATCATGAATCATGAATTGAATCATAAATCATGAATTGAATCTTGAATCATGAATCATGAATTGAATCATGAATTGAATCATGATTAATGAATCATTAATTGAATCATGAATCATGAATCATGAATTTAATCATGAATTGAATCATGAATCATGAATCATGAATCATGAATCATGAATCATGAATTGAATCATGAATCATGAATCATGACTCATGAATCATGAATCAAATCATAAATCATTAATTAAATCATGAATCATTAATCGAATTATAAATCATGAATCAAGAATCATGAATCGAATCATGAATTATGAATTGAATCATGAATCATAAATCATGAATCATGAATCGAATCATGAATCATGAATCATGAATCATGAATTAAACATGAATCATGAATCAAATCTTGAATCATGAATCATGAATTGAATCATGAATCATGAATCATAAATTGAATCATGAATTGAATTATGAATCATGAATCATGAATTGAATCATGAATCATGAATCATGAATCGAATCATGAATTATGAATCGAATCATGAATCTTGAATTGAGTCATGAATTGAATCATTAATCATGAATCATGAATTGAATCATAATTTAAATCATGAATCATGAATCATGAATCATGAATCATGAATTGAATCATGAATCATAAATCATGAATCCAATCATGAATCATGAATCATGAATTGAATCTTGAATTGAATCATGAATTGAATCATTAATCATGAATCATGAATCATGAATTGAATCATAATTTAAATCATGAATCATGAATCATGAATTGAATCATGAATCATGAATCCAATGGTATATCATGAATCATGAATTGAATCATGAATTGAATCATGAATTGAATCATGAATCGAATCATGAGTCATGAATCATGAATTGAATCATGAATTGAATCATAATTCATGAATCATGAATCATGAATTGAATCATGAATCATGAATCATTAATCATGAATCATGAATTGAATCATGAATTGAATCATGAATCATGAATTGAATCATGAATCATGAATCATGAATCATGATTCTTGAATCAGGAATCATGAATTGAATCATAAATCATGAATCAAATCATGAATCATGAATCATGAATTGAATCATGAATCATGAATCATGAATCATGAATCATGATTTGAATCATGAATCATGAATCATAAATTGATTCACGAATCATGAATTGAATCATGAATTGAATCATGAATTAAATCATGAATCATGAATCATGAATCATGAATCATGAATTGAATCATAAATCATGAATCATGAATCATAAATTGATTCATAAATTATGAATTGAATCATGAATTGAAATATTGAATCATGAATTGAATCATGAATAATGAATCATGAATTGAATCATGAATCATGAATTGAATCATGAATCATGAATCCAATCATGAATCATGATTTAAGATTCATGAATCGAATCATGAATTATGAATCGAATCATGAAATGAATCATGATTAATGAATTGAATCATGAATTGAATCATTAATCATGAATCATGAATTGAATCATGAATCATGAATTGAATCATGAATCAAGAATCATAAATCAAATCATGAATCATGAAATGAATCAGGAATCGAATAATGAATTAAATCATGAATCATGAATTGAATCATCAATCATAAATCATGAATCATGAATTGAATCATGAATCATGAATTATGAATTGAATCTTGAATCATGAATCATGAATCGAATCATGAATCAAGAATCATGAATCGAATCATGAATCGAATCATGAATCATGAATTGAATCATGAATCATGAATCAAGAATCATAAATCATGAATCATGAATTGAATCATGAATCGAATCATGAATTAAATCATGAATCATGAATCATGAATCATGAATTGAATCATGAATCATGAATCATGAATTGAATCATGAATTATGAATCATGAATCGAATCATGAATCATGAATCGAATCATGAATCATGAATCATGAATTAAATCATAAATTGATTCATGAATCGAATCATGAATCATGAAATGAATCATGAATCAAATCATGAATCATGAATCGAATCATGAATCGAATCATGAATCATGAATTGAATCATGAATTAAATCATGAATCGAATCATGAATCATGAAATGAATCATAAATTATGAATCATAAATTATGAATCATGAATCATGAATTGAATCATGAATCATGAATTATGAATCATGAATTGAATCATGAATCATGAATCATGAATTGAATCATGAATCGAATCATGAATCTTGAATTGTATCATGAATTGAATCATTAATCATGAATCATGAGTCAAATCATGAATCATGAATCATGAATTGAATCATGAATCGAAAAATGAATCATGATTTGAATCATGAATAATGAATCATGAATCGAATCATGAATCATGAATCACGAATCGAATCATGAATCATGAATTGAATCATGAATTGAATCATGAATCATGAATCATAAATCATGAATCATGAAACATAAATTGATTTATGAATCATTAATTGAATCATGAATCATGAATCATGAATCATGAATCATGAATTGAATCATGAATCATGAATCATGAATTGAATCATGAATCATGACTCATGAATTGAATCATGAATCATGAATCAAATCATGAATCATGAATTGAATCATGAATCATGAGTCATGAATTGAATCATGAATCATGAATTGAATCATGAATCATGAATCATGAATTGAATCATGAATCATGAATCATGAATTGATTCATAAATCATGAATCATAAATCATAAATTGATTCATAAATCATGAATTGAATCTTGAATTGAATCATGAATCATGAATTGAATCATGAATCATGAATCATGAATCGAATCATAAATCATAAATTGAATCATGAATCATGAATCATGAATTGAATCATGAATCATGAATTGAATCATGAATCATGAATCCAATCATGAATCATGAATCAAGATTCATGAATCGAATCATGAATCATGAATCGAATCATAAATCATGAATTGAATCATGAATCATGAATCATGAATTGAATCATGAATCATGAATCGAATCATGAATCATGAATTGAATTATGAATCTTGAATCATGAATCATGAATTGAATCATGAATCATGAATCATGAATTGAATCATGAATCTTGAATCATGAATCATGAATTGAATCATGAATCATGAATCGAATCATGAATCATGAATCGTGAATTGAATCATGAATCATGAATCATGAATTGAATCATGAATCATGAATCGAATCATGAATCATGAATTGAATCATGAATTGAATCATGAATCATGAATCGAATCATGAATCATGAATTGAATCATTAATCATGAATCATGAATTGAATCATGAATTGAATCATTAATCATGAATTGAATCATGAATCATGAATTGAATCATGAATCAAGAATCATAAATCAAATCATGAATCATGAAATGAATCAGGAATCGAATAATGAATTAAATCATGAATCATGAATTGAATCATCAATCATGAATCATGAATCATGAATTGAATCATGAATCATGAATTATGAATTGAATCTTGAATCATGAATCATGAATCGAATCATGAATCAAGAATCATGAATCGAATCATGAATCAAATCATGAATCATGAATCATGAATAGAATCATGAATCAAGAATCATGAATCATGAATCATGAATTGAATCATGAATCGAATCATGAATCATGAATTAAATCATGAATCATGATTAATGAATCATGAATTGAATCATGAATCATGAATTGAATCATGAATCATGAATCATGAATCAAATCATGAATCATGAATCGAATCATGAATCATGAATCATGAATCATGAATTAAATCTTAAATTGAATCATGAATCGAATCATAAATCATGAAATGAATCATGAATCTTATCATGAATCATGAATCGAATCATGAATCATGAATCACGAATCGAATCATGAATCATGAATTGAATCATGAATTGAATCATGTATCATGAATCATGAATCATGAATTGAATCATGAATCATGAAACATAAATTGATTTATGAATCATTAATTGAATCATGAATTGAATCATGAATCATGAATCATGAATCATGAATCATGAATCATGAATTGAATCATGAATCATGACTCATGAATTGAATCATGAATCATGAATCAAATCATGAATCATGAATTGAATCATGAATCATGAGTCATGAATTGAATCATGAATCATGAATTGAATCATGAATAATGAATCATGAATTGAATCATGAATCATGAATTGAATCATAAATCATGAATCATGAATCATAAATTGATTCATAAATCATGAATTGAATAATAAATCATGAATCATGAATCATAAATTGATTCATAAATCATGAATTGAATCATGAATTGAATCATGAATCATGAATTGAATCATGAATCATGAATCATGAATTGATTCATAAATCATGAATCATAAATCATAAATTGATTCATAAATCATGAATTGAATCTTGAATTGAATCATGAATCATGAATTGAATCATGAATCATGAATCATGAATCGAATCATAAATCATAAATTGAATCATGAATCATGAATCATGAATTGAATCATGAATCATGAATTGAATCATGAATCATGAATCCAATCATGAATCATGAATCAAGATTCATGAATCGAATCATGAATCATGAATCGAATCATAAATCATGAATTGAATCATGAATCATGAATCATGAATTGAATCATGAATCATGAATCGAATCATGAATCATGAATTGAATTATGAATCTTGAATCATGAATCATGAATTGAATCATGAATCATGAATCATGAATTGAATCATGAATCTTGAATCATGAATCATGAATTGAATCATGAATCATGAATCGAATCATGAATCATGAATCATGAATCATGAATTGAATCATGAATCATGAATCATGAATTGAATCATGAATCATGAATCGAATCATGAATCATGAATTGAATCATGAATTGAATCATGAATCATGACTCGAATCATGAATCATGAATTGAATCATCAATCATGAATCATGAATCATGAATTGAATCATGAATCATGAAATGAATCAGGAATCGAATAATGAATTAAATCATGAATCATGAATTGAATCATCAATCATGAATCATGAATCATGAATTGAATCATGAATCATGAATTATGAATTGAATCTTGAATCATGAATCATGAATCGAATCATGAATCAAGAATCATGAATCGAATCATGAATCAAATCATGAATCATGAATCATGAATAGAATCATGAATCAAGAATCATGAATCATGAATCATGAATTGAATCATGAATCGAATCATGAATCATGAATTAAATCATGAATCATGATTAATGAATCATGAATTGAATCATGAATCATGAATTGAATCATGAATCATGAATCATGAATCAAATCATGAATCATGAATCGAATCATGAATCATGAATCATGAATCATGAATTAAATCTTAAATTGAATCATGAATCGAATCATGAATCATGAAATGAATCATGAATCTTATCATGAATCATGAATCGAATCATGAATCATGAATCACGAATCGAATCATGAATCATGAATTGAATCATGAATTGAATCATGTATCATGAATCATGAATCATGAATTGAATCATGAATCATGAAACATAAATTGATTTATGAATCATTAATTGAATCATGAATTGAATCATGAATCATGAATCATGAATTATGAATTGAATCATGAATCATGACTCATGAATTGAATCATGAATCATGAATCAAATCATGAATCATGAATTGAATCATGAATCATGAGTCATGAATTCAATCATGAATCATGAATTGAATCATGAATAATGAATCATGAATTGAATCATGAATCATGAATTGAATCATAAATCATGAATCATGAATCATAAATTGATTCATAAATCATGAATTGAATAATAAATCATGAATCATGAATCATAAATTGATTCATAAATCATGAATTGAATCATGAATTGAATCATGAATCATGAATTGAATCATGAATCATGAATCATGAATCGAATCATAAATCATGAATTGAATCATGAATCATGAATCATGAATTGAATCATGAATCATGAATTGAATCATGAATCATGAATCCAATCATGAATCATGAATCAAGATTCATGAATCGAATCATGAATCATGAATCGAATCATAAATCATGAATTGAATCATGAATCATGAATCATGAATTGAATCATGAATCATGAATCGAATCATGAATCATTAATCAAGATTCATGAATCGAATCATGAATCATGAATTGAATTATGAATCTTGAATCATGAATCATGAATCATGAATTCAATCATGAATCATGAATCGAATCATGAATCATGAATCATGAATTGAATCATGAATCATGAATCATGAATTGAATCATGAATCTTGAATCATGAATCATGAATTGAATCATGAATCATGAATCGTGAATCATGAATCATGAATTGAATCATGAATCGAATAATGAATCATGAATTGAATTATGAATCTTGAATCATGAATCATGAATCATGAATTGAATCATGAATCATGAATCGAATCATGAATCATGAATTGAATCATGAATCATGAATCATGAATTGAATCATGAATCTTGAATCATGAATCATGAATTGAATCATGAATCATGAATCGAATCATGAATCATGAATCATGAATCATGAATTGAATCATGAATCATGAATCATGAATTGAATCATGAATCATGAATCGAATCATGAATTGAATCATGAATTGAATCATGAATCATGAATCGAATCATGAATCATGAATTGAATCATGAAATGAATCATGAATCATGAATTGAATCATGAATTGAATCATTAATCATGAATCATGAATTGAATCATGAATCATGAATTATGAATTGAATCTTGAATCATGAATCATGAATCGAATCATGAATCAAGAATCATGAATCGAATCATGAATCAAATCATGAATCATGAATCATGAATAGAATCATGAATCAAGAATCATGAATCATGAATCATGAATTGAATCATAAATCGAATCATGAATCATGAATTAAATCATGAATCAAGATTAATGATTTATGAATTGAATCATGAATCATGAATTGAATCATGAATCATGAATCATGAATTGAATCATGAATCATGAATCGAATCATGAATCATGAATCATGAATCATGAATCATGAATTAAATCATAAATTGAATCATGAATCGAATCATGAATCATGAAATGAATCATGAATCGAATCATGAATCATGAATCGAATCATGAATCTTGAATTGAATCATGAGTCGAATCATGAATCATGATTCATGAATTGAATCATGAATTGAATCATGAATCGAATCATGAATCATGAAATGAATCATAAATTATGAATCATGAATCATGAATTGAATCATGAATCATGAATTATGAATCATGAATTGAATCATGAATCATGAATCATGAATTGAATCATGAATCATGAATCGAATCATGAATCTTGAATTGTATCATGAATTGAATCATTAATCATGAATCATGAGTCAAATCATGAATCATGAGTCAAATCATGAATCATGAATCATGATTGAATCATGAATTGAATCATGAATCATGAATCTTGAATTGAATCATGAATCATGAATCATGAATCGAATAATGAATCATGATTTGAATCATGAATCATGAATCATGAATCATGAATCATGAATCATGAATCATGAATCATGAATCGAATCATGAATCAAATCATGAATTATGAATCATGAATTGAATCTTGAATAATGAATCATGAATCGAATCATGAATCAAGAATCATGAATCGAATCATGAATCATGAATGGAATCATGAATAATGAATCATGAATCGAATCATGAATCATGAATCACGAATCGAATCATGAATCATGAATTGAATCATGAATTGAATCATGAATCATGAATCATAAATCATGAATCATGAAACATAAATTGATACATGAATCATTAATTGAATCATGAATTGAATCATGAATCATGAATCATGAATCATGAATTGAATCATGAATCATGACTCATGAATTGAGTCATGAATCATGAATCAAATCATGAATCATGAATTGAATCATGAATCATGAGTCATGAATTGAATCATGAATCATGAATTGAATAATGAATAATGAATCATGAATTGAATCATGAATCATGAATCATGAATTGAATCATGAATCATGAATCATGAATCGAATCATGAATCATGAATTGAATCATGAATTGAATCATGAATCATTAATCATGAATTGAATCATGAATCATGAATTATGAATCATGAATTATGAATCATTAATTGAATCATGAATTGAATTATGAATTGAATAATGAATTATGAATCATGAATCGAATAATGAATCATGATTTGAATCATGAATCATGAATCATGAATCATGAATCATGAATCGAATCATGAATCATGAATCATGAATTGAATCATGAATTGAATCATAAATCATGATTCATAAATCATGAATTATGAATCAAAAATTGATTCATGAATCATGAATTGAATCATGAATTGAATCATGAATCATTAATCATGAATTAAATCATGAATCATGAGTCATGAATCATGAATCATGAATTGAATCATAAATCATGAATCATGAATCGAATCATGAATCATTAATTGAATCATGAATCATGAATCATGAATTGAATCATGAATCATGAATTGAATCATGAATCATGAATCATGAATTGAATCATAAATCATGAATCATGAATCAAATCATGAATCATGAATTGAATCATGAATCTTGAATCATGAATCATGAATTGAATCATAATTCATAAATCAAATCATTAATCATGAATCATGAATCATGAATTGAATCATGAATCATGAATTGAATCATGAATCATGAATCGAATCATGAATCATGAATAGAATCATGAATTGAATCATGAATCATGAATCGAATCATGAATCATGAATTGAATCATGAATCATGAATTGAATCATGAATCATGAATCGAATCATGAATCATGAATAGAATCATGAATTGAATCATGAATCATGAATCGAATCATGAATCATGAATTGAATCATGAAATGAATCATGAATCATGAATTGAATAATGAATTGAATCATGAATTGAATCATAAATCATGAATCATGAAGTGAATCATGAATCATGAATTAAATCATGAATCAAGAATCATAAATCGAATCTTGAATCATGAAATAAATCAGGAATCGCATCATGAATTGAATCATGAATCATGAATTGAATCATGAATCATGAATTATGAAACATGAATTGAATCATGAATCATGAATCGAATCATGACTCATGATTAATGAATTGAATTATGAGTAATGAATCATAAATCATGAATTAAATCATGAATCATGAATCGAATCATAAATCATGAATCAAGAATCATGAATCGAATCATGAATTATGAAATGAATCTTGAATCATAAATCATGAATCATGGATCAAATCATGAATCATGAATTAAACATGAATCATGAATCAAATCTTGAATCATGAATCATGAATTGAATCATGAATTGAATCATGAATCATGAATCATAAATTGAATCATAATTTGAATTATGAATCATGAATCATGAATCATGAATCGAATCATGAATCGAATCATGAATCTTGAATTGAATCATGAATTGAATCATTAATCATGAATCATGAATTGAATCATAATTTGAATCATGAATTGAATCATGAATCATAAATCGAATCATGAATTATGAATTGAATCAGGAATCGAATCATGAATTGAATCATAAATCATGAATTGAATCATGAATCATGAATTAAATCATGCATCATGAATCATGAATTGAATCATGAATTGAATCATGAATCATGTCTTGAATCATGAATCATGAATTGAATCAGGAATCATGAATCATGAATCGATTCATGAATCATGAATTGAATCATGAATCATTAATTGAATCATGAATCATGAATCATGAATCGAATCATGAATCATGAATCATAAATTGAATCATGAATCACGAATCATGAATCATGAATCATGAATTGAATCATAAATCATGAATTTAATCTTGAATCATGAATCATGAATTGAATCATGAATTGAATCATAATTAATTAATCATAAATTGAATCATGAATCATGAATCATGAATTGAATCATGAATTAAATCATGAATCATGAATCATGAATTGAATCATGAATCATGAATCGTGAATTGAATCATGAATCATGAATCATGAATTAAATCATGAATCATGAATCATGAATTGAATCATGAATCATGATTCAAGAATCATGTATCGAATCATGAATCATGAATCGAATCATGAATCATGAATCATGAATTGAATCTTGAATAATGAATCATGAATCGAATCATGAATTATGAATCAGGAATCATGAATCTTGAATTGAATCATGAATTGAATCATTAATCATGAATCATGAATTGAATAATAATTTGAATCATGAATCATGAATCCAATCATGAATCATAAATCATGAATTGAATCATGAATTGAATCATGAATTAAATCATGAATCATGAATCGAATCATGAATCATGAATCATGAATTAAATAATGAATTGAATCATGAATCATGAATCATGAATTGAATCATGAATCATGAATTGAATCATGAATCATGAATCATGAATTGAATCATGAATTGAATCATGAATCATGAATTGAATCATGAATCATGAATCATGAATTGATTCATGAATCATGAATTATGAATTGAATCATGAATCATAAATCAAATCATGAATTTAATCAGGAATCGAATCATGAATTGAATCATAAATCATGAATTGAATCATGAATTATGAATTGAATCATGAATCATGAATCGAATCATGAATCATAATTTGAATCATGAATCAAATCATGAATTATGAATTGATTCATGAATCATTAACCATGAATTGAATCATGAATCATGAATCGAATCATGAATCATGAATCAAATCATGAATCATGAATCATGAATTATGAATTATGAATTGAATCATAAATCATGAAATATGAATCATGAATTATGAATCATGAATTAAATCATGAATTGAATTATGAATTGAATCATGAATCATGAATCATGAATTGAATCATGAATCATGAATCATGAATCATGAATCATAAATTGAATCATGAATCATGAATCATAAATTGAATCATGAATCATAAATCATGAATTTAATCAGGAATCATGAATTGAATCATGAATCATGAATGAAATCATGAATCATGAATTGAATCATGAATCATGAATCATGAATCGAATCATTAATCATGAATCATAAATTGAATCATGAATCACGAATCATGAATCGAATCATGAATCATGAATCATGAATTGAATCATGAATTGAATCATGAATCATGAATTGAATCATGAATCATGAATCATGAATTGATTCATGAATCATCAATTAAATCATGAATCATAAATCGAATCATGAATTATGAATTGAATCAGGAATCGAATCATGAATTGAATCATAAATCATGAATTGAATCATGAATCATGAATTAAATCATGAATCATGAATCATGAATTGAATCATGAATTGAATCATGAATCATGAATCATGAATTGAATCATGAATCATGAATCGTGAATAGAATCATGAATCGAATCATGAATCATGAATCGAATCATGAATCATGAATCATGAATCGAATCATGAATCATGAATCGAATCATGAATCATGAATCAAATCATGAATCATGAATCATGAATTGAATCTTGAATAATGAATCATGAATCGAATCATGAATCATGAATCAGGAATCATGAATCGAATCATGAATCATGAATTGAACCAAGAATCATGAATCATGAATCATGAATCATGAAATGAATCATGAATCATGAATCATAAATCATGAATTATGAATCATAAATTGATTCATAAATCATGAATTGAATCAAGAATTGAATCATGAATCATGAATCATGAATTGAATCATGAATCATGAATCGTGAATAGAATCATGAATCATGAATCGTGAATAGAATCATGAATCGAATCATGAATCATGAATCGAATCATGAATCATGAATCATGAATCGAATCATGAATCATGAATCATGAATCGAATCATGAATCATGAATCAAATCATGAATCATGAATCATGAATTGAATCTTGAATAATGAATCATGAATTAAATCATGAATCATGAATCATGAATCATGAATCGAATCATGAATCATGAATTAAATCAAGAATCATGAATCATGAATTGAATCATGAATCATGAATTGAATCATGAATCATGAATCATGAATTGAATCATGAATTGAATCATGAATCTTGAATCATGAATCATGAATTGAATAATAATTCATGAATCGAATCATGAATCATAATTCATGAATCATGAATCATGAATTGAATCATGAATCATGAATTGAATCATGAATCATGAATCGAATCATGAATCATGAATTGAATCATGAATTGAATCATGAATCATGAATCGAATCATGAATCATGAATCACGAATCATGAATCAAATCATGAATCATAAATTGAATCATGAATCACGAATCATGAATCGAATCATGAATCATGAATCATGAATCATGAATTGAATCATGAATTGAATCTTGAGTCATGAATTGAATCATGAATCATGAATCATGAATTGATTCATGAATCATGATTCATGAATTGAATCATGAATCATAAATCAAATCATGAATCATGAATTGAATCATGAATCATGAATTGAATCATGAATCATGAATTGATTCATGAATCATGAATTGAATCAGTAATCGAATCATGAATTGAATCATAAATCATGAATTGAATCATGAATTGAATCATGAATCATGAATCGAATCATGAATCATGAATCAAATCATGAATCATGAATTATGAATTGAATCATGAATTGAATCATGAATCATGATTTGAATCATGAATCATGAAACATGAATAATGAATCATGAATGATGAATCATGAATCATGAATTATGAATTAATAATTGAATCATGAATAATGAATTGAATTATGAATTAAATCATGAATCATGAATTGAATCATGAATCATGAATCATGAATCATGAATCATAAATTGAATCATTAATCATGAATCATGAATTGAATAATGAATTGAATCATGAATCATGACTTGAATCATGAATCATGAATCATGAATCATGAATTGAATCAGGAATCATGAATCATGAATCGATTCATGAATCATGAATTGAATCATGAATCATGAATTGAATCACGAATCATGAATCATGAATCGAATCATGAATCATGAATCATGAATTGAATCATGAATTGAATCATGATTAATGAATCATAAATATAATCATGAATCATGAATCATGAATTGAATCATGAATTGAATCATGAATCATGAATCATGAATTGAATCATAAATCATGAATCATGAATCGAATCATAAATCATGAATTAAATCATGAATCATGAATCATGAATTGAATCATGAATCATGATTCAAGAATCATGAATCAAATCATGAATCATGAATTTAATCATGAATCATGAATCATGAATTGAATCATGAATCATGAATCATGAATCATGAATTGAATCATGAATCATGAATCATGAATTATGAATCATGAATTGAATCATGAATCATGAATCGAATTATGAATCATGAATTGAATCATGAATTGAATCATTAATCATAAATCATGAATCATGAATTGAATCATGAATCATGAATTGAATCATGAATCATGAATCATGAATCGAATCATGAATCGAATCATGAATCATGAATTTAATCGTGAATCTTGAATCATGAATCATTAATCATGAATCTTGAATCATGAATCATAAATCCAATGATGAATCATGAATCATGAATTGAATCATGAATTGAATCATGAATTGAATCATGAATCGAATCATGAGTCATGACTCATGAACTGAATCATGAATTGAATCATGAATCATGAATCATGAATCATGAATCATTAATTGAATCATGAATCATGAATCATGAATCATGAATCATGAATTGAATCATGAATTGAATCATGAATCATGAATTGAATCATGAATCATGAATCACGAATCATGAATCGAATCATGAATCATAAATTGAATCATGAATCACGAATCATGAATCGAATCATGAATCATGAATTGAATTATTCATGAATCATGAATCATGAATTGAATCATGAATCATAAATCGAATCATGAATCATGAATTGAATCATGAATCATGAATTGAATCATGAATCATAATTCATGAATTGATTTATGAATCATGAAAGATGAATTGATTCATGAATCATGAATCATGAATTATGAATCATGAATCATAAATCGAATCATAAATCATGAATTGAATCATGAATCATAAATCGAATCATGAATCATGAATTGAATCATAAATCATGAATTGAATCATGAATCATGAAACATGAATCATGAATCATGAAACATGAATCATGAATCATGAATTATGAATTAAATCATGAATCATGAATAATGAATTGAATTATGAATTAAATCATGAATCATGAATTGAATCATGAATCATGAATCATGAATCATAAATTGAATCATGAATCATGAATAATGAATTGAATTATGAATTAAATCATAAATCATGAATTGAATCATGAATCATGAATCATGAATCATGAATTATGAATTAAATCATGAATCATGAATAATGAATTGAATTATGAATTAAATCATGAATCATGAATTGAATCATGAATCATGAATCAGGAATCATGAATCATGAATCGTGAATTGAATCATGAATTGAATCATGAATCATGAATTGAATCATGAATCATGAATTGAATCATGAATCATGAATCATGAATCATGAATTGAATCATGAATTGAATCATGAATTGAATCATGAATCATGAATCATGAATCGAATCATGAATCGAATCATGAATCATGAATTTAATCATGAATCTTGAATCATAAATCATGAATTGAATCATAATTCATGAATCGAATCATGAATCATGAATCATGAATCTTGAATCATGAATCATAAATCCAATGATGAATCATGAATCATGAATTGAATCATGAATTGAATCATGAATTGAATCATTAATTGAATCATGAATCATGAATCATGAATCATGAATCATGAATTGAATCATGAATCATGAATTGAATCATGAATCATGAATCACGAATCATGAATCGAATCATGAATCATAAATTGAATCATGAATCACGAATCATGAATCGAATCATGAATCATAAATCGAATCATGAATCATGAATTGAATCATGAATCATGAATTGAATCATGAATCATAATTCATGAATTGATTCATGAATCATGAAACATGAATTGATTCATGAATCATGAATCATGAATTGAATCATGAATCATAAATCGAATCATGAATCATGAATTGAATCATGAATCATAAATCGAATCATGAATCATGAATTGAATCAGGAATCAAATCATGAATTGAATCATAAATCATGAATTGAATCATGAATTGAATCATGAATTGAATCATGAATCATGAATCGAATCATGAATCATGAATCAAATCATGAATCATGAATTATGAATTGAATCATGAATTGAATCATGAATCATGAATTGAATCATGAATCATGAAACATGAATCATGAATCATGAAACATGAATCATGAATCATGAATTATGAATTAAATCATGAATCATGAATAATGAATTGAATTATGAATTAAATCATGAATCATGAATTGAATCATGAATCATGAATCATGAATCATAAATTGAATCATGAATCATGAATAATGAATTGAATTATGAATTAAATCATAAATCATGAATTGAATCATGAATCATGAATCATGAATCATGAATTATGAATTAAATCATGAATCATGAATAATGAATTGAATTATGAATTAAATCATGAATCATGAATTGAATCATGAATCATGAATCAGGAATCATGAATCATGAATCGTGAATTGAATCATGAATTGAATCATGAATCATGAATTGAATCATGAATCATGAATTGAATCATGAATCATGAATCATGAATCATGAATTGAATCATGAATTGAATCATGAATTGAATCATGAATCATGAATCATAAATCGAATCATGAATCGAATCATGAATCATGAATTTAATCATGAATCTTGAATCATAAATCATGAATTGAATCATAATTCATGAATCGAATCATGAATCATGAATCATGAATCTTGAATCATGAATCATAAATCCAATGATGAATCATGAATCATGAATTGAATCATGAATTGAATCATGAATCGAATCATGAGTCATGAATCATGAATTGAATCATTAATTGAATCATGAATCATGAATCATGAATCATGAATTGAATTATGAATTGAATCATGAATCATGAATCACGAATCATGAATCGAATCATGAATCATAAATTGAATCATGAATCACGAATCATGAATCGAATCATGAATCATGAATCATGAATTGAATTATTCATGAATCATGAATCATGAATTGAATCATGAATCATAAATCGAATCATGAATCATGAATTGAATCATGAATCATGAATTGAATCATGAATCATAATTCATGAATTGATTCATGAATCATGAAACATGAATTGATTCATGAATCATGAATCATGAATTGAATCATGAATCATAAATCGAATCATGAATCATGAATTGAATCATGAATCATAAATCGAATCATGAATCATGAATTGAATCAGGAATCAAATCATGAATTGAATCATAAATCATGAATTGAATCATGAATTGAATCATGAATTGAATCATGAATCATGAATCGAATCATGAATCATGAATCAAATCATGAATCATGAATTATGAATTGAATCATGAATTGAATCATGAATCATGAATTGAATCATGAATCATGAAACATGAATCATGAATCATGAAACATGAATCATGAATCATGAATTATGAATTAAATCATGAATCATGAATAATGAATTGAATTATGAATTAAATCATGAATCATGAATTGAATCATGAATCATGAATGATGAATCATAAATTGAATCATGAATCATGAATAATGAATTGAATTATGAATTAAATCATGAATCATGAATTGAATCATGAATCATGAATCATGAATCATGAATCATGAATTATGAATTAAATCATGAATCATGAATAATGAATTGAATTATGAATTAAATCATGAATCATGAATTGAATCATGAATCATGAATCAGGAATCATGAATCATGAATCGATTCATGAATCATGAATTGAATCATGAATCATGAATTGAATCATGAATCATGAATTCATGAATCGAATCATGAATCATGAATCATATATTGAATCATGAATCAAGAATCATGAATCGAATCATGAATTATGAATTGAATCATGAATCATAAATCATGAATCATGAATCGAATAATGAATCATGAATTAAACATAAATCATGAATCGAATCTTTAATCATGAATCATGAATTGAATCATGAATTGAATCATGAATCATGAATCATAAATTGAATCATGAATTGAATCATGAATCATGAATCATGAATTGAATCATGAAACATGAATCATGAATCGAATCATGAATCATGAATCGAATCATGAATCTTGAATTGAATCATGAATTGAATCATTAATCATGAATCATGAATCATGAATTGAATCATAATTTAAATCATGAATCATGAATCATGAATTGAATCATGAATCATGAATCATGAAACCAATGATGAATCATGAATCATGAATTAAATCATGAATTGAATCATGAATCGAATCATGAGTCATGAATCATGAATTGAATCATGAATTGAATCATGAATCATGAATCATGAAACCAATGATGAATCATGAATCATGAATCATGAATCATGATTCTTGAATCAGGAATCATGAATTGAATCATGAATCATGAATCAAATCTTGAATCATGAATCAAATCATGAATCATGAATTGAATCATGAAACATGAATTGAATCATGAATCATGAATCATGAATCGAATCATGAATCATAATTTGAATCATGAATAATGAATCATGAATTAAATCATGAATCATGAATTGATTCATGAATCAGGAATCATGAATTGAATCATGAATCATGAATCAAATCATGAATCATGAATTATGAATTCAAACATGAATTGAATCATGAATCATGAATTAAATCATGAATCATGAAACATGAATCATGAATCATGAATTATGAATTATTAATTGAATCATGAATCATGAATTATGAATCATGAAACATGAATTGAATTATGAATCATGAATCTAATCATGAATCATGATTAATGAATTAAATCATGAGTAATGAATCGTAAATCATGAATTAAATCATGAATCATGAATCGAATTATAAATCAAGAATCATGAATCGAATCATGAATTATGAATTGAATCATGAATCATAAATCATGAATCATGAATCGAATAATGAATCATGAATTTAACATAAATCATGAATCGAATCTTGAATCATGAATAATGAATTGAATCATGAATTGAATCATGAATCATGAATCATAAATTGAATCATGAATTGAATCATGAATCATGAATCATGAATTGAATCATGAAACAGGAATCATGAATCGAATCATGAATCATGAATCGAATCATGAATCTTGAATTGAATCATGAATTGAATCATTAATCATGAATCATGAATTGAATCATGAATCATGAATCATGAATAATGAATTGAATCATGAATCATGAATCATGAATCATTAATCATGAATTGAATCATGAATTGAATCATGAATCATGAATTGAATCATGAATCATGAATCATGATTCTTGAATCAGGAATCATGAATGGAATCATGAATCATGAATCAAATCATGAATCATGAATCAAATCATGAATCATGAATTGAATCAGGAATCGAATCATGAATTGAATCATAAATCATGAATTGAATCATGAATCATGAATTGAATCATGAAACATGAATTGAATCATGAATCATGAATCATGAATTAAATCATGAATCATAATTTGAATCATGAATCATGAATCATGAATTAAATCATGAATCATGAATTGATTCATGAATCAGGAATCATGAATTGAATCATGAATCATGAATCAAATCATGAATCATGAATTATGAATTCAAACATGAATTGAATCATGAATCATGAATTAAATCATGAATCATGAAACATGAATCATGAATCATGAATTATGAATTATTAATTGAATCATGAATCATGAAACATGAATCATGAATCATGAATTATGAATTATTAATTGAATCATGAATCATGAATTATGAATCATGAATTATGAATCATGAATTGAATCATGAATCATGAATTGAATTATGAATTGAATCATGAATCATGAATTGAATCATGATTCATGAATCATGAATCATGAATCATAAATTGAATCATGAATCATGAATTGAATCATGAGTTGAATCATGAATCATGACTTGAATCATGAATCATGAATCATGAATCATGAATTGAATCAGGAATCATGAATCATGAATCGAATCATGAATCATGAATTGAATCATGAATCATGAATTGAATCATGAATCACGAATCACGAATCATAAATCGAATCATGAATCATAAATTGAATCATGAATCACGAATCATGAATCGAATCATGAATCATGAATTGAATCATGAATTGAATCTTGAATCATGAATTGAATCATGAATCATGAATCATGAATTGATTCATGAATCATGAATCATGAATTGAATCATGAATCATGAATCATGAATTGATTCATGAATCATGAATCATGAATTGAATCATGAATCATAAATCGAATCATGAATCATGAATTGAATTATGAATCATGAATTGAATCATGAATCATGAATCATGAATTGATTCATGAATCATGAATCATGAATTGATTCATGAATCATGAATCATGAATTGAATCATGAATCATAAATCGAATCATGAATCATGAATTATGAATTGAATCATGAATTGAATCAAGAATTGAATCATGAATCATGAAACATGAATCATGAATCATGAAACATGAATCATGAATCATGAAACATGAATCATGAATCATGAATTATGAATTATGAATTGAATCATGAATCATAAATTGAATTATGAATTAAATCATGAATCATGAATTGAATCATGAATCATGAATCATGAATCATAAATTGAATCATGAATCATGAATCATGAATTGAATCATGAATTGAATCATGAATCATGACTTGAATCATGAATCATGATTCATGAATCATGAATTGAATCAGGAATCATGAATCATGAATCGATTTATGAATCATGAATTGAATCATGAATCATGAATTGAATCATGAATCATGAATCATGAATCGAATCATGAATCATGAATCATAAATTGAATCATGAATCACGAATCATGAATCATGAATCATGAATCATGAATTGAATCAGGAATCATGAATCATGAATCTTGAATCATGAATCATGAATTGAATCATGAATCATGAATTGAATCATGAATCATGAATCATGAATCGAATCATGAATCATGAATCATAAATTGAATCATGAATCACGAATCATGAATCGAATCATGAATCATGAATCATGAATTGAATCATAAATCATGAATTGAATCTTGAATCATGAATCGAATCATGAATTGAATCATGAATCATGAATTGAATCATGAATCATGAATCATGAATCGTATCATGAATCATGAATTAAATCATGAATCATGAGTCATGAATTCAATCTTGAATCATGATTCAAGAATCATGAATCAAATCATAAATCATGAATTTAATCATGAATCATGAATCATGAATTGAATCATGAATCATGAATCATGAATCATGAATTGAATCATGAATCATGAATCATGATTCATGAATTATGAATCATGAATTGAATCATGAATCATGAATCGAATTATGAATCATGAATTGAATCATAAATTGAATTATTAATCATGAATCATGAATTGAATCATGAATCATGAATTGAATCATGAATCATGAATCATGAATTGAATCATGAATTGAATCATGAATCATTAATCATGAATTAAATCATGAATCATGAATCATGAATTGAATCATGAATCGAATCAAGAATCATGACTTGAATCATTAATCATGAATCATGAATCATGAATTGAATCAGGAATCATGAATCATGAATCGAATCATGAATCATGAATTAAATCATGAATCATGAATTGAATCATGAATCATGAATCATGAATCGAATCATGAATCACGAATCATGAATCGAATCATGAATCATGAATCATGAATTGAATCATAAATTGAATCATGAATCATGAATTGATTCATGAATCATGAATCATGAATTGAATCATGAATCATAAATCGAATCATGAATTATGAATTGAATCAGGAATCGAATCATGAATTGAATCATAAATCATGAATTGAATCATGAATCATGAATTAAATCATGAATCATGAATCATGAATCAAATCATGAATCATAATTTGAATCATGAATCATGAATTGAAACATGAATCATGAATCATGAAACATGAATCATGAATCATGAATTATGAATTGAATCATGAATCATGAAACATGAATCATGAATCATGAAATATGAATTATGAATCATGAATCATGAATTGAATCATGAATTGAATCATGAATCATGACTTGAATCATGAATCATGAATCATGAATTAAATCAGGAATCATGAATCATTAATTGAATCATTAATTGAATCATGAATCATGAATCATGAATTGAATCATGAATCATGAATCATAAATGGAATCATGAATCACGAATCATGAATCGAATCATGAATCAAGAATTGAATCATAAATCATAATTTGAATCTTGAATCATAAATCATGAATTGAATCATGAATTGAATCATGATTAATGAATCATAAATTGAATCATGAATCATGAATCATGAATTGAATCATGAATCATGAATTGAATCATGAATCATGAATCGAGTCATGAATCATGAATTAAATCATGAATCTTGAATCATGAATTGAATCATGAATCATGATTCAAGAATCATGAATTGAATCATGAATCATGAATCATTAATTGAATCTTGAATAATGAATCATGAATCGAATCAAGAATCATGAATCAGGAATCATGAATCGAATCATGAATCATGAATTGAATCATGAATCATGAATCATGAATCGAATCATGAATCATGAATCATGAATTGAATCATGAATCATAAATCATGAATTATGAATCATAAATCATGAATTATGAATCATAAATTGATTCATAAATCATGAATTGAATCATGAATCGAATCATGAATCATGAATCATGAATCATGAATCATGAATTGAATCATGAATCATGAATCATTAATCATTAATCATGAATTGAATCATGAATTGAATCATGAATCATGAATTGAATCATGAATCATGAATCATGATTCTTGAATCAGGAATCATGAATTGAATCATGAATCATGAATCAAATCATGAATCATGAATCAAATCATGAATCATGAATTGAATCAGGAATCGAATCATGAATTGAATCATAAATCATGAATTGAATCATGAATCATGAATTGAATCATGAAACATGAATTGAATCATGAATCATGAATCATGAATCGAATCATGAATCATGAATTGAATCATAAATCATGAATTGAATCATGAATCATGAATTGAATCATGAAACATGAATTGAATCATGAATCATGAATCATGAATCGAATCATGAATCATAATTTGAATCATGAATCATGAATCATGAATTAAATCATGAATCATGAATTGATTCATGAATCAGGAATCATGAATTGAATCATAAATCATGAATCAAATCATGAATCATGAATTATGAATTCAAACATGAATTGAATCATGAATCATGAATTAAATCATGAATCATGAAACATGAATCATGAATCATGAATTATGAATTATTAATTGAATCATGAATCATGAATTATGAATCATGAATTATGAATCATGAATTGAATCATGAATCATGAATTGAATTATGAATTGAATCATGAATCATGAATCATGAATTGAATCATGATTCATGAATCATGAATCATGAATCATAAATTGAATCATGAATCATGAATTGAATCATGAATCATGAATCATGAATCATGAATTGAATCATGAATTGAATCATGAATTGAATCATGAATCATGAATCATGAATCGAATCATGAATCGAATCATGAATCATGAATTTAATCATGAATCTTGAATCATAAATCATGAATTGAATCATAATTCATGAATCGAATCATGAATCATGAATCATGAATCTTGAATCATGAATCATAAATCCAATGATGAATCATGAATCATGAATTGAATCATGAATTGAATCATGAATTGAATCATGAATCGAATCATGAGTCATGAATCATGAATTGAATCATTAATTGAATCATGAATCATGAATCATGAATCATGAATCATGAATTGAATTATGAATTGAATCATGAATCATGAATTGAATCATGAATCATGAATCACGAATCATGAATCGAATCATGAATCATAAATTGAATCATGAATCACGAATCATGAATCGAATCATGAATCATGAATCATGAATCATGAATTGAATTATTCATGAATCATGAATCATGAATTGAATCATGAATCATAAATCGAATCATGAATTGAATCATGAATCATGAATTGAATCATGAATCATAATTCATGAATTGATTCATGAATCATGAAACATGAATTGATTCATGAATCATGAATCATGAATTGAATCATGAATCATAAATCGAATCATGAATCATGAATTGAATCATGAATCATAAATCGAATCATGAATCATGAATTGAATCAGGAATCAAATCATGAATTGAATCATAAATTATGAATTGAATCATGAATTGAATCATGAATTGAATCATGAATCGAATCATGAATCATGAATCAAATCATGAATCATGAATTATGAATTGAATCATGAATTGAATCATGAATCATGAATTGAATCATGAATCATGAAACATGAATCATGAATCATGAAACATGAATCATGAATCATGAATTATGAATTAAATCATGAATCATGAATAATGAATTGAATTATGAATTAAATCATGAATCATGAATTGAATCATGAATCATGAATGATGAATCATAAATTGAATCATGAATCATGAATAATGAATTGAATTATGAATTAAATCATGAATCATGAATTGAATCATGAATCATGAATCATGAATCATGAATTATGAATTAAATCATGAATCATGAATAATGAATTGAATTATGAATTAAATCATGAATCATGAATTGAATCATGAATCATGAATCAGGAATCATGAATCATGAATCGATTCATGAATCATGAATTGAATCATGAATCATGAATTGAATCATGAATCATGAATTCATGAATCGAATCATGAATCATGAATCATATATTGAATCATGAATCAAGAATCATGAATCGAATCATGAATTATGAATTGAATCATGAATCATAAATCATGAATCATGAATCGAATAATGAATCATGAATTAAACATAAATCATGAATCGAATCTTTAATCATGAATCATGAATTGAATCATGAATTGAATCATGAATCATGAATCATAAATTGAATCATGAATTGAATCATGAATCATGAATCATGAATTGAATCATGAAACATGAATCATGAATCGAATCATGAATCATGAATCGAATCATGAATCTTGAATTGAATCATGAATTGAATCATTAATCATGAATCATGAATCATGAATTGAATCATAATTTAAATCATGAATCATGAATCATGAATTGAATCATGAATCATGAATCATGAAACCAATGATGAATCATGAATCATGAATTAAATCATGAATTGAATCATGAATCGAATCATGAGTCATGAATCATGAATTGAATCATGAATTGAATCATGAATCATGAATCATGAATCATGAATCATGAATTGAATCATGAATCATGAATCATGAATCATGATTCTTGAATCAGGAATCATGAATTGAATCATGAATCATGAATCAAATCATGAATCATGAATCAAATCATGAATCATGAATTGAATCATGAAACATGAATTGAATCATGAATCATGAATCATGAATCGAATCATGAATCATAATTTGAATCATGAATAATGAATAATGAATTAAATCATGAATCATGAATTGATTCATGAATCAGGAATCATGAATTGAATCATGAATCATGAATCAAATCATGAATCATGAATTATGAATTCAAACATGAATTGAATCATGAATCATGAATTAAATCATGAATCATGAAACATGAATCATGAATCATGAATTATGAATTATTAATTGAATCATGAATCATGAATTATGAATCATGAATTATGAATCATGAATTGAATCATGAATCATGAATTGAATTATGAATTGAATCATGAATCATGAATCATGAATTGAATCATGATTCATGAATCATGAATCATGAATCATAAATTGAATCATGAATCATGAATTGAATCATGAATCATGAATCATGAATCATGAATTGAATCATGAATTGAATCATGAATTGAATCATGAATCATGAATCATGAATCGAATCATGAATCGAATCATGAATCATGAATTTAATCATGAATCTTGAATCATAAATCATGAATTGAATCATAATTCATGAATCGAATCATGAATCATGAATCATGAATCTTGAATCATGAATCATAAATCCAATGATGAATCATGAATCATGAATTGAATCATGAATTGAATCATGAATTGAATCATGAATCGAATCATGAGTCATGAATCATGAATTGAATCATTAATTGAATCATGAATCATGAATCATGAATCATGAATCATGAATTGAATTATGAATTGAATCATGAATCATGAATTGAATCATGAATCATGAATCACGAATCATGAATCGAATCATGAATCATAAATTGAATCATGAATCACGAATCATGAATCGAATCATGAATCATGAATCATGAATCATGAATTGAATTATTCATGAATCATGAATCATGAATTGAATCATGAATCATAAATCGAATCATGAATTGAATCATGAATCATGAATTGAATCATGAATCATAATTCATGAATTGATTCATGAATCATGAAACATGAATTGATTCATGAATCATGAATCATGAATTGAATCATAAATCGAATCATGAATCATGAATTGAATCATGAATCATAAATCGAATCATGAATCATGAATTGAATCAGGAATCAAATCATGAATTGAATCATAAATTATGAATTGAATCATGAATTGAATCATGAATTGAATCATGAATCGAATCATGAATCATGAATCAAATCATGAATCATGAATTATGAATTGAATCATGAATTGAATCATGAATCATGAATTGAATCATGAATCATGAAACATGAATCATGAATCATGAAACATGAATCATGAATCATGAATTATGAATTAAATCATGAATCATGAATAATGAATTGAATTATGAATTAAATCATGAATCATGAATTGAATCATGAATCATGAATGATGAATCATAAATTGAATCATGAATCATGAATAATGAATTGAATTATGAATTAAATCATGAATCATGAATTGAATCATGAATCATGAATCATGAATCATGAATCATGAATTATGAATTAAATCATGAATCATGAATAATGAATTGAATTATGAATTAAATCATGAATCATGAATTGAATCATGAATCATGAATCAGGAATCATGAATCATGAATCGATTCATGAATCATGAATTGAATCATGAATCATGAATTGAATCATGAATCATGAATTCATGAATCGAATCATGAATCATGAATCATATATTGAATCATGAATCAAGAATCATGAATCGAATCATGAATTATGAATTGAATCATGAATCATAAATCATGAATCATGAATCGAATAATGAATCATGAATTAAACATAAATCATGAATCGAATCTTTAATCATGAATCATGAATTGAATCATGAATTGAATCATGAATCATGAATCATAAATTGAATCATGAATTGAATCATGAATCATGAATCATGAATTGAATCATGAAACATGAATCATGAATCGAATCATGAATCATGAATCGAATCATGAATCTTGAATTGAATCATGAATTGAATCATTAATCATGAATCATGAATCATGAATTGAATCATAATTTAAATCATGAATCATGAATCATGAATTGAATCATGAATCATGAATCATGAAACCAATGATGAATCATGAATCATGAATTAAATCATGAATTGAATCATGAATCGAATCATGAGTCATGAATCATGAATTGAATCATGAATTGAATCATGAATCATGAATCATGAATCATGAATCATGAATTGAATCATGAATCATGAATCATGAATCATGATTCTTGAATCAGGAATCATGAATTGAATCATGAATCATGAATCAAATCATGAATCATGAATCAAATCATGAATCATGAATTGAATCATGAAACATGAATTGAATCATGAATCATGAATCATGAATCGAATCATGAATCATAATTTGAATCATGAATAATGAATAATGAATTAAATCATGAATCATGAATTGATTCATGAATCAGGAATCATGAATTGAATCATGAATCATGAATCAAATCATGAATCATGAATTATGAATTCAAACATGAATTGAATCATGAATCATGAATTAAATCATGAATCATGAAACATGAATCATGAATCATGAATTATGAATTATTAATTGAATCATGAATCATGAATTATGAATCATGAAACATGAATTGAATTATGAATCATGAATCTAATCATGAATCATGATTAATGAATTAAATCATGAGTAATGAATCGTAAATCATGAATTAAATCATGAATCATGAATCGAATTATAAATCAAGAATCATGAATCGAATCATGAATTATGAATTGAATCATGAATCATAAATCATGAATCATGAATCGAATCATGAATCATGAATTAAACATAAATCATGAATCGAATCTTGAATCATGAATAATGAATTGAATCATGAATTGAATCATGAATCATGAATCATAAATTGAATCATGAATTGAATCATGAATCATGAATCATGAATTGAATCATGAAACAGGAATCATGAATCGAATCATGAATCATGAATCGAATCATGAATCTTGAATTGAATCATGAATTGAATCATTAATCATGAATCATGAATTGAATCATGAATCATGAATCATGAATCCAATGATGAATCATGAATCATGAATTAAATCATGAATTGAATCATGAATCGAATCATGAGTCATGATTCATGAATTGAATCATGAATTGAATCATGAATCATGAATCATGAATCATGAATTGAATCATGATTCATGAATCATGAATCATTAATCATGAATTGAATCATGAATTGAATCATGAATCATGAATTGAATCATGAATCATGAATCATGATTCTTGAATCAGGAATCATGAATGGAATCATGAATCATGAATCAAATCATGAATCATGAATCAAATCATGAATCATGAATTGAATCAGGAATCGAATCATGAATTGAATCATAAATCATGAATTGAATCATGAATCATGAATTGAATCATGAAACATGAATTGAATCATGAATCATGAATCATGAATCGAATCATGAATCATAATTTGAATCATGAATCATGAATCATGAATTAAATCATGAATCATGAATTGATTCATGAATCATAATTTGAATCATGAATCATGAATCATGAATTAAATCATGAATCATGAATTGATTCATGAATCAGGAATCATGAATTGAATCATGAATCATGAATCAAATCATGAATCATGAATTATGAATTCAAACATGAATTGAATCATGAATCATGAATTAAATCATGAATCATGAAACATGAATCATGAATCATGAATTATGAATTATTAATTGAATCATGAATCATGAAACATGAATCATGAATCATGAATTATGAATTATTAATTGAATCATGAATCATGAATTATGAATCATGAATTATGAATCATGAATTGAATCATGAATCATGAATTGAATTATGAATTGAATCATGAACCATGAATCATGAATTGAATCATGATTCATGAATCATGAATCATGAATCATAAATTGAATCATGAATCATGAATTGAATCATGAGTTGAATCATGAATCATGACTTGAATCATGAATCATGAATCATGAATCATGAATTGAATCAGGAATCATGAATCATGAATCGAATCATGAATCATGAATTGAATCATGAATCATGAATTGAATCATGAATCACGAATCACGAATCATAAATCGAATCATGAATCATAAATTGAATCATGAATCACGAATCATGAATCGAATCAAGAATCATGAATCATGAATTGAATCATGAATTGAATCTTGAATCATGAATTGAATCATGAATCATGAATCATGAATTGATTCATGAATCATGAATCATGAATTGAATCATGAATCATGAATCATGAATTGATTCATGAATCATGAATCATGAATTGAATCATGAATCATAAATCGAATCATGAATCATGAATTGAATCATGAATCATGAATTGATTCATGAATCATGAATCATGAATTGATTCATGAATCATGAATCATGAATTGAATCATGAATCATAAATCGAATCATGAATCATGAATTATGAATTGAATCATGAATTGAATCATGAATTGAATCATGAATCATGAAACATGAATCATGAATCATGAAACATGAATCATGAATCATGAAACATGAATCATGAATCATGAATTATGAATTATGAATTGAATCATGAATCATAAATTGAATTATGAATTAAATCATGAATCATGAATTGAATCATGAATCATGAATCATGAATCATAAATTGAATCATGAATCATGAATCATGAATTGAATCATGAATTGAATCATGAATCATGACTTGAATCATGAATCATGATTCATGAATCATGAATTGAATCAGGAATCATGAATCATGAATCGATTTATGAATCATGAATTGAATCATGAATCATGAATTGAATCATGAATCATGAATCATGAATCGAATCATGAATCATGAATCATAAATTGAATCATGAATCACGAATCATGAATCATGAATCATGAATCATGAATTGAATCAGGAATCATGAATCATGAATCTTGAATCATGAATCATGAATTGAATCATGAATCATGAATTGAATCATGAATCATGAATCATGAATCGAATCATGAATCATGAATCATAAATTGAATCATGAATCACGAATCATGAATCGAATCATGAATCATGAATCATGAATCATGAATTGAATCATGAATCATGAATCATGAATCGAATCATGAATCATGAATCATAAATTGAATCATGAATCACGAATCATGAATCGAATCATGAATCATGAATCATGAATTGAATCATAAATCATGAATTGAATCTTGAATCATGAATCGAATCATGAATTGAATCATGAATCATGAATTGAATCATGAATCATGAATCATGAATCGTATCATAAATCATGAATTAAATCATGAATCATGAGTCATGAATTCAATCTTGAATCATGATTCAAGAATCATGAATCAAATCATAAATCATGAATTTAATCATGAATCATGAATCATGAATTGAATCATGAATCATGAATCATGAATTGAATCATGAATCATGAATCATGATTCATGAATTATGAATCATGAATTGAATCATGAATCATGAATCGAATTATGAATCATGAATTGAATCATAAATTGAATTATTAATCATGAATCATGAATTGAATCATGAATCATGAATTGAATCATGAATCATGAATCATGAATTGAATCATGAATTGAATCATGAATCATTAATCATGAATTAAATCATGAATCATGAATCATGAATTGAATCATGAATCGAATCAAGAATCATGACTTGAATCATTAATCATGAATCATGAATCATGAATTGAATCAGGAATCATGAATCATGAATCGAATCATGAATCATGAATTAAATCATGAATCATGAATTGAATCATGAATCATGAATCATGAATCGAATCATGAATCACGAATCATGAATCGAATCATGAATCATGAATCATGAATTGAATCATAAATTGAATCATGAATCATGAATTGATTCATGAATCATGAATCATGAATTGAATCATGAATCATAAATCGAATCATGAATTATGAATTGAATCAGGAATCGAATCATGAATTGAATCATAAATCATGAATTGAATCATGAATCATGAATTAAATCATGAATCATGAATCATGAATCAAATCATGAATCATAATTTGAATCATGAATCATGAATTGAAACATGAATCATGAATCATGAAACATGAATCATGAATCATGAATTATGAATTGAATCATGAATCATGAAACATGAATCATGAATCATGAAATATGAATTATGAATCATGAATCATGAATTGAATCATGAATTGAATCATGAATCATGACTTGAATCATGAATCATGAATCATGAATTAAATCAGGAATCATGAATCATTAATTGAATCATTAATTGAATCATGAATCATGAATCATGAATTGAATCATGAATCATGAATCATAAATGGAATCATGAATCACGAATCATGAATCGAATCATGAATCATGAATCATGAATTGAATCATAAATCATAATTTGAATCTTGAATCATAAATCATGAATTGAATCATGAATTGAATCATGATTAATGAATCATAAATTGAATCATGAATCATGAATCATGAATTGAATCATGAATCATGAATTGAATCATGAATCGAGTCATGAATCATGAATTAAATCATGAATCTTGAATCATGAATTGAATCATGAATCATGATTCAAGAATCATGAATTGAATCATGAATCATGAATCATTAATTGAATCTTGAATAATGAATCATGAATTGAATCAAGAATCATGAATCAGGAATCATGAATCGAATCATGAATCATGAATTGAATCATGAATCATGAATCATGAATCGAATCATGAATCATGAATCATGAATTGAATCATGAATCATAAATCATGAATTATGAATCATAAATCATGAATTATGAATCATAAATTGATTCATAAATCATGAATTGAATCATGAATCGAATCATGAATCATGAATCATGAATCATGAATTGAATCATGATTCATGAATCATGAATCATTAATCATGAATTGAATCATGAATTGAATCATGAATCATGAATTGAATCATGAATCATGAATCATGATTCTTGAATCAGGAATCATGAATTGAATCATGAATCATGAATCAAATCATGAATCATGAATCAAATCATGAATCATGAATTGAATCAGGAATCGAATCATGAATTGAATCATAAATCATGAATTGAATCATGAATCATGAATTGAATCATGAAACATGAATTGAATCATGAATCATGAATCATGAATCGAATCATGAATCATAATTTGAATCATGAATTAAATCATGAATCATGAATTGATTCATGAATCAGGAATCATGAATTGAATCATAAATCATGAATCAAATCATGAATCATGAATTATGAATTCAAACATAAATTGAATCATGAATCATGAATTAAATCATGAATCATGAAACATGAATCATGAATCATGAATTATGAATTATTAATTGAATCATGAATCATGAATTATGAATCATGAATTATGAATCATGAATTGAATCATGAATCATGAATTGAATTATGAATTGAATCATGAATCATGAATCATGAATTGAATCATGATTCATGAATCATGAATCATGAATCATAAATTGAATCATGAATCATGAATCATGAATTGAATCATGATTCATGAATCATGAATCATGAATCATAAATTGAATCATGAATCATGAATTGAATCATGAGTTGAATCATGAATCATAACTTGAATCATGAATCATGAATCATGAATCATGAATTGAATCAGGAATCAGGAATCATGAATCGAATCATGAATCATGAATTGAATCATGAATCATGAATTGAATCATGAATCACGAATCACGAATCATGAATCGAATCATGAATCATAAATTGAATCATGAATCACGAATCATGAATCGAATTATGAATCATGAATCATGAATTGAATCATGAATTGAATCTTGAATCATGAATTGAATCATGAATCATGAATCATGAATTGAATCATAAATCGAATCATGAATCATGAATTGAATTATGAATCATGAATTGAATCATGAATCATGAATCATGAATTGATTCATGAATCATGAATCATGAATTGATTCATGAATCATGAATCATGAATTGAATCATGAATCATAAATCGAATCATGAATCATGAATTATGAATTGAATCATGAATTGAATCATGAATCATGAATTGAATCATGAATCATGAAACATGAATCATGAATCATGAAACATGAATCATGAATCATGAAACATGAATCATGAATCATGAATTATGAATTATGAATTGAATCATGAATCATGAATTGAATTATGAATTAAATCATGAATCATGAATTGAATCATGAATCATGAATCATGAATCATAAATTGAATCATGAATCATGAATCATGAATCATGAATTGAATCAGGAATCATGAATCATGAATCTTGAATCATGAATCATGAATTGAATCATGAATCATGAATTGAATCATGAATCATGAATCATGAATCGAATCATGAATCATGAATCATAAATTGAATCATGAATCATGAATCATGAATCGAATCATGAATCATGAATCATGAATTGAATCATAAATCATGAATTGAATCTTGAATCATGAATCATGAATTGAATCATGAATTGAATCATGAATCATGAATTGAATCATGAATCATGAATTGAATCATGAATCATGAATCATGAATCGAATCATGAATCATGAATTAAATCATGAATCATGAGTCATGAATTCAATCTTGAATCATGATTCAAGAATCATGAATCAAATCATGAATCATGAATTTAATCATGAATCATGAATCATGAATTGAATCATGAATCATGAATCATGAATCATGAATTGAATCATGAATCATGAATCATGAATTATGAATCATGAATTGAATCATGAATCATGAATCGAATTATGAATCATGAATTGAATCATAAATTGAATCATTAATCATGAATCATGAATTGAATCATGAATCATGAATTGAATCATGAATCATGAATCATGAATTGAATCATGAATTGAATCATAAATCATGAATTATGAATTATAAATTGATTCATGAATCATGAATTGAATCATGAATTGAATCATGAATCATTAATCATGAATTAAATCATGAATCATGAATCATGAATTGAATCATGAATCGAATCAAGAATCATGACTTGAATCATTAATCATGAATCATGAATCATGAATTGAATCAGGAATCATGAATCATGAATCGAATCATGAATCATGAATTGAATCATGAATCATGAATTGAATCATGAATCATGAATCATGAATCGAATCATGAATCACGAATCATGAATCGAATCATGAATCATGAAACATGAATTGAATCATAAATTGAATCATGAATCATGAATTGATTCATGAATCATGAATCATGAATTGAATCATGAATCATAAATCGAATCATGAATTATGAATTGAATCAGGAATCGAATCATGAATTGAATCATAAATCATGAATTGAATCATGAATCATGAATTAAATCATGAATCATGAATCATGAATCGAATCATGAATCATAATTTGAATCATGAATCATGAATTGAAACATGAATCATGAATCATGAAACATGAATCATTAATCATGAATTATGAATTGAATCATGAATCATGAAACATGAATCATGAATCATGAAATATGAATTATGAATCATGAATCATGAATTGAATCATGAATTGAATCATGAATCATGACTTGAATCATGAATCATGAATCATGAATTAAATCAGGAATCATGAATCATTAATTGAATCATTAATTGAATCATGAATCATGAATCATGAATCGAATCATGAATCATGAATCATAAATGGAATCATGAATCACGAATCATGAATCGAATCATGAATCATGAATCATGAATTGAATCATAAATCATAATTTGAATCTTGAATCATGAATCATGAATTGAATTATGAATTGAATCATGATTAATGAATCATAAATTGAATCATGAATCATGAATCATGAATTGAATCATGAATCATGAATTGAATCATGAATCATGAATCGAGTCATAAATCATGAATTGAATCATGAATCATGAATTAAATCATGAATCATGAATCATGAATCGAATCATGAATCATAATTTGAATCATGAATCATGAATTGAAACATGAATCATGAATCATGAAACATGAATCATTAATCATGAATTATGAATTGAATCATGAATCATGAAACATGAATCATGAATCATGAAATATGAATTATGAATCATGAATCATGAATTGAATCATGAATTGAATCATGAATCATGACTTGAATCATGAATCATGAATCATGAATTAAATCAGGAATCATGAATCATTAATTGAATCATTAATTGAATCATGAATCATGAATCGAATCATGAATCATGAATCATAAATGGAATCATGAATCACGAATCATGAATCGAATCATGAATCATGAATCATGAATTGAATCATAAATCATAATTTGAATCTTGAATCATGAATCATGAATTGAATTATGAATTGAATCATGATTAATGAATCATAAATTGAATCATGAATCATGAATCATGAATTGAATCATGAATCATGAATTGAATCATGAATCATGAATCGAGTCATGAATCATGAATTCAATCATGAATCTTGAATCATGAATTGAATCATGAATCATGATTCAAGAATCATGAATCGAATCATGAATCATGAATCATTAATTGAATCTTGAATAATGAATCATGAATCGAATCAAGAATCATGAATCAGGAATCATGAATCGAATCTTGAATCATGAATTGAATCATGAATCATGAATCATAAATCGAATCATGAATCATGAATTGAATCATGAATCATGAATCATAAATCATGAATTATGAATCATAAATCATGAATTATGAATCATAAATTGATTCATAAATCATGAATTGAATCATGAATCATTAATCATGAATTAAATCATGAATCATGAATCATGAATCATGAATCATGAATCGAATCCTGAATCATGAATTGAACCATGAATCATGAATCATGAATTGAATCATGAATCATGAATTGAATCATGAATCATGAATCATGAATTGAATAATGAATTATGAATCATGAATCGAATCATGAATCATGAATCAAGATTCATGAATCGAATCATGAATCATGAATTGAATCATGAATCTTAAATCATGAATCATGAATTGAATCATAATTCATGAATTGAATCATGAATCATGAATCATAAATTGAATCATGAATCATGAATCATGAATTGAATCATGAATTGAATCATGAATCATGTCTTGAATCATGAATCATGACTTGAATCATGAATCATGAATCGAGTCATGAATCATGAATTAAATCATGAATCTTGAATCATGAATTGAATCATGAATCATGAATCATGAATCGAATCATGAATCATGAATCATAAATTTAATCATGAATCATGAATCATGAATTGAATCATAAATCATGAATTGAATCTTGAATCATGAATCATGAATTGAATCATGAATCGAATCATGAATCATGAATCATAAATTTAATCATGAATCATGAATCATGAATTGAATCATAAATCATGAATTGAATCTTGAATCATGAATCATGAATTGAATCATGAATTGAATCATGATTAATGAATCATTAATTGAATCATGAATCATGAATCATGAATTAAATCATGAATCATGAATTGAATCATGAATCATGAATCGAGTCATGAATCATGAATTAAATCATGAATCTTGAATCATGAATTGAATCATGAATCATGATTCAAGAATCATGAATCAAATCATGAATCATGAATCGAATCATGAATCATGAATCATGAATTGAATCTTGAATAATGAATCATGAATCGAATCAAGAATCATGAATCAGGAATCATGAATCGAATCATGAATCATGAATTGAATCATGAATCATGAATCGAATCATGAATCATGAATCATGAATTGAATCTTGAATCATGAATCATAAATCATGAATTATGAATCATAAATTGATTCATAAATCATGAATTGAATCATGAATTAAATCATGAATCATGAATCATGAATCATGAATCATGAATCATGAATTGAATCATGAATCATGAATTGAATACTGAATCATGAATTGAACCATGAATCATGAATCATGAATTGAATCATGAATCATGAATTGAATCATGAATCATGAATCATGAATTGAATAATGAATTATGAATCATGAATCAAATCATGAATCATGAATCAAGATTCATGAATCGAATCATGAATCATGAATTGAATCATGAATCTTAAATCATGAATCATGAATTGAATCATAATTCATGAATCTTAAATCATGAATCATGAATTGAATCATAATTCATGAATCGAATCATGAATCATGAATCATAAATTGAATCATGAATCATGAATCATGAATTGAATCATGAATTGAATCATGAATCATGTCTTGAATCATGAATCATGACTTGAATCATGAATCATGAATCATGAATCGATTCATGAATCATGAATTGAATCATGAATCATGAATTGAATCATGAATCATGAATCATGAATCGAATCATGAATCATGAATCATAAATTGAATCATGAATCACGAATCATGAATCGAATCATGAATCATGAATCATGAATTGAATCATAAATCATGAATTGAATCTTGAATCATGAATCATGAATTGAATCATGAATTGAATCATGATTAATGAATCATTAATTGAATCATGAATCATGAATCATGAATTGAATCATGAATTGAATTATGATTAATGAATCATGAATCATGAATTATGAATTGAATCATGAATCATGAAACATGAATCATGAATCATGAAATATGAATTATGAATCATGAATCATGAATTGAATCATGAATTGAATCATGAATCATGACTTGAATCATGAATCATGAATCATGAATTAAATCAGGAATCATGAATCATTAATTTTATCATTAATTGAATCATGAATCATGAATCATGAATCGAATCATGAATCATGAATCATAAATGGAATCATGAATCACGAATCATGAATCGAATCATGAATCATGAATTGAATCATAAATCATAATTTGAATCTTGAATCATGAATCATGAATTGAATCATGAATTGAATCATGATTAATGAATCATAAATTGAATCATGAATCATGAATCATGAATTGAATCATGAATCATGAATTGAATCATGAATCATGAATCGAGTCATGAATCATGAATTAAATCATGAATCTTGAATCATGAATTGAATCATGAATCATGATTCAAGAATCATGAATCGAATCATGAATCATGAATCATTAATTGAATCTTGAATAATGAATCATGAATCGAATCAAGAATCATGAATCATGAATCATGAATCGAATCATGAATCATGAATCGATTCATGAATCATGAATTGAATCATGAATCATGAATCATGAATCGAATCATGAATCATGAATCATAAATTGAATCATGAATCACGAATCATGAATCGAATCATGAATCATGAATCAAGATTCATGAATCGATTCATGAATCATGAATTGAATCATAAATCATGAATTGAATCTTGAATCATGAATCATGAATTGAATCATGAATTGAATCATGATTAATGAATCATTAATTGAATCATGAATCATGAATCATGAATTGAATCATGAATTGAATCATGAATCATGAATCGTGAATTGAATCATGAATCATGAATCATGACTCATGAATCATGAATCGAATCATAAATCATGAATTAAATCATGAATCATTAATCGAATTATAAATCATGAATCAAGAATCATGAATCGAATCATGAATTATGAATTGAATCATGAATCATAAATAATGAATCATGAATCGAATCATGAATCATGAATCATGAATCATGAATCATTAATTAAACATGAATCATGAATCGAATCTTGAATCATGAATCATGAATTGAATCATAAATTGAATTATGAATCATGAATCATAAATTGAATCATGAATTGAATTATGAATCATGAATCATGAATTGAATCATGTATCATGAATCATGAATCATGAATCGAATCATGAATCATGAATCATGAATCATGAATTGAATTATTCATGAATCATGAATCATAAATCGAATCATGAATCATGAATTGAATCATGAATCATGAATTGAATCATGAATCATGAATTGAATCATGAATCATAATTCATGAATTGATTCATGAATCATGAAACATGAATTGATTCATGAATCATGAATCATGAATTGAATCATGAATCATAAATCGAATCATGAATCATGAATTGAATCATGAATCATAAATCGAATCATGAATCATGAATTGAATCAGGAATCGAATCATGAATTGAATCATAAATCATGAATTGAATCATGAATTGAATCGTGAATCATGAATCGAATCATGAATCATGAATCAAATCATGAATCATGAATTATGAATTGAATCATGAATTGAATCATGAATCATGAATTGAATCATGAATCATGAAACATGAATCATGAATCATGAAACATGAATCATGAATCATGAATTATGAATTAAATCATGAATCATGAATCATGAATTGAATCTTGAATAATGAATCATGAATCGAATCAAGAATCAGGAATCAGGAATCATGAATCGAATCATGAATCATGAATTGAATCATGAATCATGAATCGAATCATGAATCATGAATCATGAATTGAATCATGAATCATGAATTAAATCATGAATCTTGAATCATGAATTGAATCATGAATCATGATTCAAGAATCATGAATTGAATCATGAATCATGAATCATTAATTGAATCTTGAATAATGAATCATGAATCGAATCAAGAATCATGAATCATTAATCATGAATTAAATCATGAATCATGAATCATGAATCATGAATCATGAATCATGAATTGAATAATGAATCATGAATTGAATCCTGAATCATGAATTGAACCATGAATCATGAATCATGAATTGAATCATGAATCATGAATTGAATCATGAATCATGAATCATGAATTGAATAATGAATTATGAATCATGAATCGAATCATGAATCATGAATCAAGATTCATGAATCGAATCATGAATCATGAATTGAATCATGAATCTTAAATCATGAATCATGAATTGAATCATAATTCATGAATCTTAAATCATGAATCATGAATTGAATCATAATTCATGAATCGAATCATGAATCATGAATCATAAATTGAATCATGAATCATGAATCATGAATTGAATCATGAATTGAATCATGAATCATGTCTTGAATCATGAATCATGACTTGAATCATGAATCATGAATCATGAATCGATTCATGAATCATGAATTGAATCATGAATCATGAATTGAATCATGAATCATGAATCATGAATCGAATCATGAATCATGAATCATAAATTGAATCATGAATCACGAATCATGAATCGAATCATGAATCATGAATCAAGATTCATGAATCGATTCATGAATCATGAATTGAATCATAAATCATGAATTGAATCTTGAATCATGAATCATGAATTGAATCATGAATTGAATCATGATTAATGAATCATTAATTGAATCATGAATCATGAATCATGAATTGAATCATGAATTGAATCATGAATCATGAATCATGAATCGTGAATTGAATCATGAATCATGAATCATGACTCCATGAATCATGAATCGAATCATAAATCATGAATTAAATCATGAATCATTAATCGAATTATAAATCATGAATCAAGAATCATGAATCGAATCATGAATTATGAATTGAATCATGAATCATAAATAATGAATCATGAATCGAATCATGAATCATGAATCATGAATCATGAATCATTAATTAAACATGAATCATGAATCGAATCTTGAATCATGAATCATGAATTGAATCATAAATTGAATCATGAATCATGAATCATAAATTGAATCATGAATTGAATTATGAATCATGAATCATGAATTGAATCATGTATCATGAATCATGAATCATGAATCGAATCATGAATCATGAATCATGAATCATGAATTGAATTATTCATGAATCATGAATCATAAATCGAATCATGAATCATGAATTGAATCAGATTGAATCATGAATCATGATTGAATCATGAATCATAATTCATGAATTGATTCATGAATCATGAAACATGAATTGATTCATGAATCATGAATCATGAATTGAATCATGAATCATAAATCGAATCATGAATCATGAATTGAATCATGAATCATAAATCGAATCATGAATCATGAATTGAATCAGGAATCGAATCATGAATTGAATCATAAATCATGAATTGAATCATGAATTGAATCGTGAATCATGAATCGAATCATGAATCATGAATCAAATCATGAATCATGAATTATGAATTGAATCATGAATTGAATCATGAATCATGAATTGAATCATGAATCATGAAACATGAATCATGAATCATGAAACATGAATCATGAATCATGAATTATGAATTAAATCATGAATCATGAATAATGAATTGAATTATGAATTAAATCATGACTCCATGAATTGAATCATGAATCATGAATCATGAATCATAAATTGAATCATGAATCATGAATAATGAATTCGAATTATGAATTAAATCATGAATCATGATTGAATCATGAATCATGAATCATGAATCATGAATCATGAATTATGAATTAAATCATGAATCATGAATAATGAATTGAATTATGAATTAAATCATGAATCATGAATTGAATCATGAATCATGAATCAGGAATCATGAATCATGAATCGATTCATGAATCATGAATTGTATCATGAATCATGAATTGAATCATGAATCATGAATCATGAATCGAATCATGAATCATGAATCATATATTGAATCATGAATCACGAATCATGAATCGAATCATGAGTCATGAATCATGAATTGAATCATGAATTGAATCATGAATCATGAATCATGAATCATGAATCATGAATTGAATCATGAATCATGAATCATGAATTGAATCATGAATTGAATCATGAATCATGAATTGAATCATGAATCATGAATCATGATTCTTGAATCAGGAATCATGAATTAAATCAGGAATCATGAATCGAATTATAAATCATGAATCAAGAATCATGAATCGAATCATGAATTATGAATTGAATCATGAATCATAAATCATGAATCATGAATCGAATAATGAATCATGAATTAAACATAAATCATGAATCGAATCTTTAAATCATGAATCATGAATTGAATCATGAATTGAATCATGAATCATGAATCATAAATTGAATCATGAATTGAATCATGAATCATGAATCATGAATTGAATCATGAAACATGAATCATGAATCGAATCATGAATCATGAATCGAATCATGAATCTTGAATTGAATCATGAATTGAATCATTAATCATGAATCATGAATTGAATCATGAATCATGAATCATGAAACCAATGATGAATCATGAATCATGAATTAAATCATGAATTGAATCATGAATCGAATCATGAGTCATGAATCATGAATTGAATCATGAATTGAATCATGAATCATGAATCATGAATTGAATCCATGAATCATGAATCATGAATCATGATTCTTGAATCAGGAATCATGAATTGAATCATGAACTCATGAATCAAATCATGAATCATGAATCAAATCATGAATCATGAATTGAATCATGAAACATGAATTGAATCATGAATCATGAATCATGAATCGAATCATGAATCATAATTTGATATCAATGAATCATGAATCATGAATTAAATCATGAATCATAAATTGATTCATGAATCAGGAATCATGAATTGAATCCTGAATCATGAATCAAATCATGAATCATGAATTATGAATTCAAACATGAATTGAATCATGAATCATGAATTAAATCATGAATCATGAAACATGAATCATGTATCATGAATTATGAATTATTAATTGAATCATGAATCATGAATTATGAATCATGAAACATGAATTGAATTATGAATCATGAATCTAATCATGAATCATGATTAATGAATTAAATCATGAGTAATGAATCATAAATCATGAATTAAATCATGAATCATGAATCGAATTATAAATCATGAATCAAGAATCATGAATCGAATCATGAATTATGAATTGAATCATGAATCATAAATCATGAATCATGATCGAATCATGAATCATGAATTAAACATAAATCATGAATCGAATCTTGAATCATGAATCATGAATTGAATCATGAATGAATCATGAATCATAAATCATAAATTGAATCATGAATTGAATCATGAATCATGAATCATGAATTGAATCATGAAACAGGAATCATGAATCGAATCATGAATCATGAATCGAATCATGAATCATGAATCGAATCATGAATCTTGAATTGAATCATGATTGAATCATTAATCATGATCATGAATGAATCATAATTTAAAAAATATTGAATCATGAATCATGAATTGAATCATGAATCCAATGATGAATCATGAATCATGAATTAAATCATGAATTGAATCATGAATCGAATCATGAGTCATGATTCATGAATTGAATCATGAATTGAATCATGAATCATGAATCATGAATCATGAATCATGAATTGAATCATGAATTATGAATCATGAATCATTAATCATGAATTGAATCATGAATTGAATCATGAATCATGAATTGAATCATGAATCATGAATCATGATTCTTGAATCAGGAATCATGAATTGAATCATGAATCATGAATCAAATCATGAATCATGAATCAAATCATGAATCATGATTGAATCAGGAATCGAATCATGAATTGAATCATAAATCATGAATTGAATCATGAATCATGAATTGAATCATGAAACATGAATTGAATCATGAATCATGAATCATGAATCGAATCATGAATCATAATTTGAATCATGAATCATGAATCATGAATTAAATCATGAATCATGAATTGATTCATGAATCAGGAATCATGAATTGAATCATGAATCATGAATCAAATCATGAATCATGAATTATGAATTCAAACATGAATTGAATCATGAATTAAATCATGAATCATGAAACATGAATCATGAATCATGAATTATGAATTATTAATTGAATCATGAATCATGAATTATGAATCATGAATTATGAATCATGAATTGAATCATGAATCATTGAATTGAATATGAATTGAATCATGAATCATGAATCATGAATTGAATCATGATTCATGAATCATGAATCATGAATCGAATCATGAGTTGAATCATGAATCATGACTTGAATCATGAATCATGAATCATGAATCATGAATTGAATCAGGAATCATGAATCATGAATCGAATCATGAATCATGAATTGAATCATGAATCATGAATTGAATCATGAATCACGAATCACGAATCATGAATCGAATCATGAATCATAAATTGAATCATGAATCGAATCATGAATCATGAATCATGAATTGAATCATGAATTGAATCTTGAATCATGAATTGAATCATGAATCATGAATCATGAATTGATTCATGAATCATGAATCATGAATTGAATCATGAATCATAAATCGAATCATGAATCATGAATTGAATTATGAATCATGAATCATGAATCATGAATTGATTCATGAATCATGAATCATGAATTGATTCATGAATCATGAATCATGAATTGAATCATGAATCATAATCGAATCATGAATCATGAATTATGAATTGAATCATGAATTGAATCATGAATCATGAATTGAATCATGAATCATGAAACATGAATCATGAATCATGAAACCATGAATCATGAAACATGAATCATGAATTATGAATTATGAATTGAATCATGAATCATGAATTGAATTATGAATTAAATCATGAATCATGAATTGAATCATGAATCATGAATCATGAATCATAAATTGAATCATGACTTGAATCATGAATCATGATTCATGAATCATGAATTGAATCATGAATCATGACATGAATCATGAATCATGATTCATGAATCATGAATTGAATCAGGAATCATGAATCATGAATCGATTTATGAATCATGAATTGAATCATGAATCATGAATTGAATCATGAATCATGAATCATGAATCGAATCATGAATCATGAATCATAAATTGAAATCATGAATCACGAATCATGAATCATGAATCATTAATCATGAATTGAATCAGGAATCATGAATCATGAATCGATTCATGAATCATAAATTGAATCATGAATCATGAATTGAATCATGAATCATGAATCATAAATCGAATCATGAATCATGAATCATAAATTGAATCATGAATCACGAATCATGAATCGAATCATGAATCATGAATCATGAATTGAATCATAAATCATGAATTGAATCTTGAATCATGAATCATGAATTGAATCATGAATTGAATCATGAATCATGAATTGAATCATGAATCATGAATCATGAATCGAATCATGAATCATGAATTAAATCATGAATCATGAGTCATGAATTCAATCTTGAATCATGATTCAAGAATCATGAATCAAATCATGAATCATGAAATTTAATCATGAATCATGAATCATGAATTGAATCATGAATCATGAATCATGAATCATGAATTGAATCATGAATCATGAATCATGAATCATGAATTATGAATCATGAATTGAATCATGAATCATGAATCGAATTATGAATCATGAATTGAATCATAAATTGAATCATTAATCATGAATCATGAATTGAATCATGAATCATGAATTGAATCATGAATCATGAATCATGAATTGAATCATGAATTGAATCATAAATCATGAATTATGAATTATAAATTGATTCATGAATCATGAATTGAATCATGAATCATGAATCATGAATCATGAATTGAATCATGAATCGAATCAAGAATCATGACTTGAATCATTAATCATGAATCATGAATCATGAATTGAATCAGGAATCATGAATCATGAATCGAATCATGAATCATGAATTGAATCATGAATCATGAATTGAATCATGAATCATGAATCATGAATCGAATCATGATCACGAATCATGAATCGAATCATGAATCATGAATCATGAATTGAATCATAATTGAATCATGAATCATGAATTGATTTATGAATCATGAATCATGAATTGAATCATGAAACATAAATCGAATCATGAATTATGAATTGAATCAGGAATCGAATCATGAATTGAATCATAAATCATGAATTGAATCATGAATCATGAATTAAATCATGAATCATGAATTATGAAACATGAATTGAATTATGAATCATGAATCTAATCATGAATCATGATTAATGAATTAAATCATGAGTAATGAATCATTAATCATGAATTAAATCATGAATCATGAATCGAATTATAAATCATGAATCAAGAATCATGAATCGAATCATGAATTATGCAATTGAATCATGAATCATAAATCATGAATCATGAATCGAATCATGAATCATGAATTAAACATAAATCATGAATCGAATCTTGAATCATGAATCATGAATTTAATCATGAATTGAATCATGAATCATAAATCATAAATTGAATCATGAATTGAATCATGAATCATGAATCATGAATTGAATCATGAAACAGGAATCATGAATCGAATCATGAATCATGAATCGAATCATGAATCATGAATCGAATCATGAATCTTGAATTGAATCATGAATTGAATCATTAATCATGAATCATGAATTGAATCATAATTTAAAAAATATTGAATCATGATCATGAATTGAATCATGAATCCAATGATGAATCATGAATCATGAATAAATCATGAATTGAATCATGAATCGAATCATGAGTCATGATTCATGAATTGAATCATGAATTGAATCATGAATCATGAATCATGAATCATGAATCATGAATTGAATCATGAATTATGAATCATGAATCATTAATCATGAATTGAATCATGAATTGAATCATGAATCATGAATTGAATCATGAATCATGAATCATGATTCTTGAATCAGGAATCATGAATTGAATCATGAATCATGAATCAAATCATGAATCATGAATCAAATCATGAATCATGAATTGAATCAGGAATCGAATCATGAATTGAATCATAAATCATGATTGAATCATGAATCATGATTGAATCATGAAACATGAATTGAATCATGAATCATGAATCATGAATCGAATCATGAATCATAATTTGAATCATGAATCATGAATCATGAATTAAATCATGAATCATGAATTGATTCATGAATCAGGAATCATGAATTGAATCATGAATCATGAATCAAATCATGAATCATGAATTATGAATTCAAACATGAATTGAATCATGAATCATGAATTAAATCATGAATCATGAAACATGAATCATGAATCATGAATTATGAATTATTATTGAATCATGAATCATGAATTATGAATCATGAATTATGAATCATGAATTGAATCATGAATCATGAATTAAATCATGAATTGAATCATGAATCGGAATCATGAGTCATGATTCATGAATTGAATCATGAATTGAATCATGAATCATGAATCATGAATCATGAATCATGAATTGAATCATGAATTATGAATCATGAATCATTAATCATGAATTGAATCATGAATTGAATCATGAATCATGAATTGAATCATGAATCATGAATCATGATTCTTGAATCAGGAATCATGAATTGAATCATGAATCATGAATCAAATCATGAATCATGAATCAAATCATGAATCATGAATTGAATCAGGAATCGAATCATGAATTGAATCATAAATCATGAATTGAATCATGAATCATGAATTGAATCATGAAACATGAATTGAATCATGAATCATGAATCATGAATCGAATCATGAATCATAATTTGAATCATGAATCATGAATCATGATTAAATCATGAATCATGAATTGATTCATGAATCAGGAATCATGAATTGAATCATGAATCATGAATCAAATCATGAATCATGAATTATGAATTCAAACATGAATTGAATCATGAATCATGAATTAAATCATGAATCATGAAACATGAATCATGAATCATGAATTATGAATTATTAATTGAATCATGAATCATGAATTATGAATCATGAATTATGAATCATGAATTGAATCATGAATCATGAATTGAATTATGAATTGAATCATGAATCATGAATCATGAATTGAATCATGATTCATGAATCATGAATCATGAATCATGAATTGAATCATGAGTTGAATCATGAATCATGACTTGAATCATGAATCATGAATTGAATCAGGAATCATGAATCGAATCATGAATCATGAATTGAATCATGATCATGAATTGAAGTCATGAATCACGAATCACGAATCATGAATCGAATCATAAATCATAACATTGAATCATGAATCGAATCATGAATCATGAATCATGAATTGAATCATGAATTGAATCTTGAATCATGAATTGAATCATGAATCATGAATCATGAATTGATTCATGAATCATGAATCATGAATTGAATCATGAATCATAAATCGAATCATGAATCATGAATTGAATTATGAATCATGAATCATGAATCATGAATTGATTCATGAATCATGA
>NW_027446194.1:0-75060 GCF_038048845.1 Mixophyes fleayi | reverse complement strand
TATGAATCATGAATCATGAATTGAATCATGAATCATGAATCATGAATCATGAATCATAAATCAAATCATGAATCATGAGTTGAATCAGGATTCGAATCATGAATTGAATTATGAATCATGAATTGAATCATGAATCATGAATCTTGAATCATGAATCATGAATTGAATCATGAATCATGAATTGAATCATGAATCATGAATCATGAATCATGAATTGAATCATGAATCATGAATCATGAATTGAATCATGAATCATGAATTGAATCATGAATCATGAATCATGAATCATGAATTGAATCATGAATCATGAATCATGAATCGAATCATGAATCATGAATCAAGAATCATGAATCGAATCATGAATCATGAATCGAATCATGAATCATGAATTGAATCATAAATCATAAATCATGAATCGAATCATGAATCATGAATCATGAATCATGAATTGAATCATGAATCATAAATCATGAATTGAATCATGAATCATGAATCATGAATCATGAATTATGAATTGAATCATGAATCATGAATCATGTATTGAATCATGATTCATGAATCATGAATCATGAATCATGAATTGAATCATAAATCATGAATCATGAATTATGAATTGAATCATGAATCATGAATCGAATCATGAATCATGAATTGAATCATGAATCGAATCATGAATCATGAATCATGAATTGAATCATAAATCATGAATCATGAATCATGAATTGAATCATGAACCATGAATCGAATCATGAATCATGAATTGAATCATGAATCGAATCATGAATCATGTATCATTAATTGTATCATGAATCATGAATCGAATCATGAATCTTGAATCATGAATTGAATAATGAATCATGAATCATGAACCGAATCATGAATCATGAGTCAAGAATCATGAATTGAATCATGAATCATGAATCATGAATCATGAATCATGAATTGAATCATGAATCATGAATCATGAATTGAATCATGAATCATGAATCATGAATCATGAATCATGAATTGAATCATGAATCATGAATCATGAATTGAATCATGAATCATGAATCATGAATTGAATCATGAATCATGAATCATGAATTGAATCATGAATCATGAATCATGAATCATGAATTGAATCATGAATCATGAATCTTGAATCATGAATTATGAATTGAATCATGAATCATGAATTGAATCATGAATCATGAATCGTGAATCATGAATCATGAATTGAATCATGAATCATGAATCATGAATCATGAATCATGAATCAAGAATCATGAATCGAATCATGAATCATGAATCGAATCATAAATCATGAATCATGAATTGAATCATGAATCGAATCATGAATCATAAATCAAGAATCATGAATCGAATCATGAATCATGAATCGAATCATAAATCATGAATCATGAATTGAATCATAAATCATGAATCATGAATTGAATCATGAATCATGAATCATGAATCATGAATCATGAATCATGAATTGAATCATGAATCATGAATCATGAATCGAATCATGAGTCATGAATCATGAATCATGAATTGAATCATGAATCATGAATCATGAATCGAATCATGAATCATGAATCAAGAATCATGAATCGAATCATGAATCATGAATAAATCATGAATCATGAATCGAATCATGAATCATGAATCATGAATTGAATCATGAATCATGAATCATGAATCATGAATCAAATCATGAATCATGAATCATGAATCATAAATCATGAATTGGATCATGAATCCATGAATTTGAATTGAATCATGAATCATGAATCATGAATTGAATCATGAATCATGAATCATGAATTCGAATTCAATCAGAATCATGAATCAAGAATCATGAATCGAATCATGAATCATGAATTGAATTCATGGAATCAAAATCATGAATTGAATCATGAATCATGAATCATGAATCATAAATCGAATCATGAATCAATGAATTCATGAATCATGAATCATGAATTCATGAATTTGAATCATGAATCATGAATCATGAATTGAAATCAATGAATCATGAATTGAATCATAAATCATGAATCATGAATTATGAATTTAATCATGAATCATGAATCGAATCATGAATCATGAATTGAATCATGAATCGAATCATGAATCATGAATCATGAATTGAATCATAAATCATGAATCATGAATCATGAATAGGAATCATTGAACCATGAAATCGAATCATGAATCATGAAATTGAATCATGAATCGAAATCATGAATCATGTATCATTAATTGTATCATGAATCATGAATCGAATCATGAATCTGAATCAATGAATTTGAATAATCGAATCATGAATCATGAACCGGAATCATGAATCATGAGTCAAAGAATCATGAATCTGAATCATGAATCATGAATCATGAATCATGAATTGAATCATGAATCATGAATCATGAATTGAATCATGAATCATGAATCATGAATTAATATGAATCATGAATTGAATCATGAATCATGAATCATGAATTGAATCATGAATCATGAATCATGAATTGAATCATGAATCATGAATCATGAATTGAATCATGAATCATGAATTGAATCATGAATCATGAATCTTGAATCATGAATTATGAATTGAATCATGAATCATGAATTGAATCATGAATCATGAATCGTGAATCATGAATCATGAATTGAATCATGAATCATGAATTGAATCATGAATCATGAATCATGAAATCATGAATCATGAATCATGAATCAAGAATCATGAATTCGAATCATGAATACATTGAATCGAATCATAAATCATGAATCATGAATTGAATCATGATCGAATCATGAATCATAAATCAAGAATCATGAATCGAATTCATGAATCATGAATCGAAATCATAAATCATAGAATCATGAATTGAATCATAAATCATGAATCATGAATTGAATCATGAATCATTAATCATGAATCATGAATCATGAATCATGAATCATGAATTGAATCAATGAATCATGAATCATGAATCGAATCATGAGTCCATGAATCATGAATCATGAATTGAATCATGAATCAATGAATCATGAATCGAATCATGAATCATGAATCAAGAATCATGAATCGAATCATGAATCATGAATAAATCATGAATCATGAATCGAATCATGAATCATGAATATGAATTGAATCATGAATCATGAATCATGAATCATGAATCAAATCATGAATCATGAATCATGAATCATAAATCATGAATTGGATCATGAATCATGAATCATGAATCATGAATTGAATCATGAATCATGAATCATGAATTGAATCATGAATCATGAATTGAATCATGAATCATGAATTATGAATTGAATCATGAATCATGAATCATGAATGTGAATCAGTAATCATGAATCATGAATTGAATCATGAATCATGAATCATGAATTCAATCATGAATCATGCATCATGTATCATAAATCGAAGGATGAATCATGAATCGAATCATGAATCATGAATCATGAATCATGAATTGAATCATGAATCATGAATCATAAATTGAATCATGAATCATGGAATTGAATCAAGAATCATGAATCGAATCATGAATCATGAATCGAATCATGAATCATGAATCATGAATCATGAATTGAATCATGAATCATGAATCATACATTGAATCATGAATCATGAATTGAATCATAAATTCATGAATCGAATCATGAATCATGAATCATGAATTGAATCATGAATCATAAATCGAATCAAGAATCAAGAGTTGAATCAGGATTCGAATCATGAATTAAATTATGAATCATGAATTGAATCATGAATCATGAATCTTGAATCATGAATCATGAATTGAATCATGAATCATGAATTGAATCATGAATCATGAATTGAATCATGAATCATGAATCATGAATCCTGAATTGAATCATGAATCATGAATCATGAATTGAATCATGAATCATGAATTGAATCATGAATCATGAATCATGAATCATGAATCGAATCATGAATCATGAATAAATCATGAATCATGAATCGAATCATTGAATCATTGAATCATGAATTGAATCATGAATCATGAATCATGAATCATGAATCAAATCATGAATCATGAATCATGAATCATAATCTTGAATTGGATCATGAATCATGAATCATGAATCATGAATTGAATCATGAATCATGAATCATGAATTGAATCATGAATCATGAATTGAATCATGAATCATGAATTATGAATTGAATCATGAATCATGAATCATGAATTGAATCATGAATCATGAATCATGAAATCGAATCATAAATCATGAATCAAGAATCATGAATCGAATCATGAATCATGAATTGAATCATGAATCAAATCATGAATTGAATCATGAATCATGAATCATGAATCAATAAATCGAATCATGAATCATGAATCATGAATCATGAATCATGAATCATGAATTGAATCATGAATCATGAATCATGAATTGAATCATGAATCATGAATTGAATCATAAATCATGAATCATGAATTATGAATTGAATCATGAATCATGAATCGAATCATGAATCATGAATTGAATCATGAATCGAATCATGAATCATGAATCATGAATTGAATCATAAATCATGAATCATGAATCATGAATTGAATCATGAACCATGAATCGAATCATGAATCATGAATTGAATCATGAATCGAATCATGAATCATGTATCATTAATTGTATCATGAATCATGAATCGAATCATGAATCTTGAATCATGAATTGAATAATGAATCATGAATCATGAACCGAATCATGAATCATGAGTCAAGAATCAAGAATTGAATCATGAATCATGAATCATGAATCATGAATTGAATCATGAATCATGAATCATGAATTGAATCATGAATCATGAATCATGAATAATGAATCATGAATTGAATCATGAATCATGAATCATGAATTGAATCATGAATCATGAATCATGAATTGAATCATGAATCATGAATCATGAATTGAATCATGAATCATGAATCATGAATCATGAATTGAATCATGAATCATGAATCTTGAATCATGAATTATGAATTGAATCATGAATCATGAATTGAAATCATGAATCATGAATCGTGAATCATGAATCATGAATTGAATCATGAATCATGAATTGAATCATGAATCATGAATCATGAATCATGAATCATGAATCATGAATCAAGAATCATGAATCGAATCATGAATCATGAATCGAATCATAAATCATGAATCATGAATTGAATCATGAATCGAATCATGAATCATAAAATCAAGAATCATGAATCGAATCATGAATCATGAATCGAATCATAAATCATGAATCATGAATTGAATCATAAATCATGAATCATGAATTAGAATCATGAATCCATGAATCATTGAATCATGATTCATGAATCATGAATCATGAAGTTGAATCATGAATCATGAATCATGAATCGAATCATGAGTCATGAATCATGAATCATGAATTGAATCATGAATCATGAATCATGAATCGAATCATGAATCAATGAATCAAGAATCATGAAATCGAATCATGAATCATGAAATAAATCATGAATCATGAATCGAATCATGAATCAAGAATTATGAATTGAATCATGAATCATGAATCATGAATCATGAATCAAATCATGAATCATGAATCATGAATCATAAATCATGAATTGGATCATGAATCATGAATCATGAATCATGAATTGAATCATGGAATCATGAATCATGAATTGAATCATGAATCATGAATTGAATCATGAATCATGAATTATGAATTGAATCATGAATCATGAATCATGAATTGAATCATTAATCATGAATCATGAATTGAATCATGAATCATGAATCATGAATTCAATCATGAATCATGCATCATGAATCATAAATCTGAATCATGAATCATGAAGTCGAATCATGAATCATGAATCATGAATCATGAATTGAATCATGAATCATGAATCATAAATTGAATCATGAATCATGAATTGAATCATGAATCATGAATCGAATCATGAATCATGAATCGAATCATGAATCATGAATCATGAATCATGAATTGAATCATGAATCATGAATCATACATTGAATCATGAATCATGAATTGAATCATAAATCATGAATTGAATCATGAATCATGAATCATGAATTGAATCATGAATCATAAATCGAATCAAGAATCAAGAGTTGAATCAGGATTCGAATCATGAATTAAATTATGAATCATGAATTGAATCATGAATCATGAATCTTGAATCATGAATCATGAATTGAATCATGAATCATGAATTGAATCATGAATCATGAATTGAATCATGAATCATGAATCATGAATCCTGAATTGAATCATGAATCATGAATCATGAATTGAATCATGAATCATGAATTGAATCATGAATCATGAATCATGAATCATGAATTGAATCATGAATCATGAATCATGAATCGAATCATGAATCATGAATCAAGAAATCATGAATCAAATCATGAATCATGAATCGAATCATGAATCATGAATTGAATCATAAATCATAAATCATGAATCGAATCATGAATCATGAATCATGAATCATGAATCATGAATTGAATCATGAATCATAAATCATGAATTGAATCATGAATCATGAATCATGAATCATAAATCATGAATTGAATCATGAATCATGAATCATGAATCATGAATTGAATCATAAATCATGAATCATGAATCGAATCATGAATCATGAATCAAGAATCATAAATCGAATCATGAATCATGAATCGAATCATGAATCATGAATCATGAATTGAATCATAAATCATAAATCATGAATCGAATCATGAATCATGAATCATGAATCATGAATCATGAATTGAATCATGAATCATAAATCATGAATTGAATCATGAATCATGAATCATGAATCATGAATTGAATCATGAATCATGAATCATGAATCAATGAATTGAATCATGAATCATGAATCATGAATTGAATCATGAATCGAATCATGAATCATGAATTGAATCATGAATCATGAATCATAAATTGAATCATTGAATCATGAATTGAATCATGAATCATGAATCATGAATCATGAATTGAATCATGAGTCATGAATCTTGAATTGAAATCATGAATTAAATTATGAATCATGAATCAAGAATTGAATCATGAATCATGAATCATGAATCATAAATTGAATCATGAATCATGAATTGAATCATGGAATTAAATAATGAATCATGAATCATGAATTGAATCATGAATCATGAATCATGAATTGAATCATGAACCATGAATCGAATCATGAATCATGAATTGAATCATGAATCGAATCATGAATCATGAATCATGAATTGTATCATGAATCATGAATCGAATCATTAATCTTGAATCATGAATTGAATCATGAATCATGAATCATGAATTGAATAATGAATCATGAATCATGAATCGAATCATGAATCATGAGTCAAGAATCATGAATCGAATCATGAATCATGAATCATTAATCATGAATCATGAATTGAATCATGAATCATGAATCATGAATTGAATCTGAATCATGAATCATGAATCATGAATTGAATCATGAATCATGAATCATGAATTGAATCATGAATCATGAATCTTGAATCATGAATTATGAATTGAATCATGAATCATGAATTGAATCATGAATCATGAATCATGAATCATGAATCATGAATTGAATCATGAATCATGAATCATGAATTGAATCATGAATCGAATCATGAATCATGAATTGAATCATGAATCATGAATCATAAATTGAATCATGAATCATGAATTGAATCATGAATCATGAATCATGAATCATGAATTGAATCATGAGTCAATGAATCTTGAATTGATTCATGAATTAAATTATGAATCATGAATCAAGAATTGAATCATGAATCATGAATTAAAATCATGAATCATGAATCATGAATCGAATCATGAATCATGAATCATGAATCATGAATTTAATCATAAATCATGGAATCATGAATCGAATCATGAATCATGAGTCAAGAATCATGAATCGAATCATGAATCATGAATCATGAATTGAATCATGAATCATGAATCATGAATTGAATCATGAATCATGAATCATGAATTGAATCATGAATCATGAATCTTGAATCATGAATTATGAATTGAATCATGAATCATGAATTGAATCATGAATCATGAATCATGAATCGAATCATGAATCATGAATCGAATCATAAATCATGAATCATGAATTGAATCATGAATCAAATCATGAATCATGAATCAAGAATCATGAATCGAATCATGAATCATAAATCGAATCATAAATCATGAATCATGAATTGAATCACTAATCATGAATCATGAATCATGAATCATGAATCATGAATCATGAATCATGGATTTGAATCCTGAATCATGAATCATGAATTGAATCATGAGTCATGAATCATGAATCATGAATTGAATCATGAATCATGAATCATGAATCATGAATCATGAATCATGAATCGAATCATGAATCATGAATCAAGAATCATGAATCGAATCATGAATCATGAATCAAGAATCATGAATCGAATCATGAATCATGAATCGAATCATGAATCATGAATCGAATCATGAATCATGAATCATGAATCGAATCATGAATCATGAATCAAGAATCATGAATCGAATCATGAATCATGAATCAAGAATCATGAATCGAATCATGAATCATGAATCGAATCATGAATCATGAATCGAATCATGAATCATGAATCATGAATTGAAACATGAATCATGAATCATGAATCATGAATCGAATCATGAATCATGAATCATGAATCATGAATTGAATCAAGAATCATGAATCATAAGTTATGAATCGAATCATAAAATCATGAATCAAGAATCATGAATCGAATCATGAATCATGAATCGAATCATAAATCATGAATCAAGAATCATGAATCGAATCATGAATCATGAATCATAAATCGAATCATGAATCATGAATCATGAATCATGAATTGAATCATGAATCATGAATCATGAACTGAATCATGAATCATGAATCATGAATCATGAATCATGAATCGAATCATTAGTCATGAATCATGAATCATGAATTGAATCATGAATCATGAATCATAATTCATAAATCATGAATTGAATCATGAATAATGAATCATGAATTGAATCATAAATCATGAATCATGAATCATGAATCATGTATCATAAATCGAATCATTAATCATGAATCATGAATCGAATCATAAATCATGAATCATGAATTGAATCATGAATCATGAATCATGACTTATGAATTGAATCATGAATCATGAATCATGAATTGAATCATGAATCATGAATCATGAATCATGCATCATGAATCATAAATCGAATCATGAATCATGAATCGAATCATGAATCATGAATCATGAATCATGAATTGAATCATGAATCATGAATCATACATTGAATCATGAATCATGAATCGAATCATGAATCATGAATCGAATCATGAATCATGAATCGAATCATGAATCATGAATCATGAATTGAATCATGAATCATGAATCATGAATCATGAATCATGAATTGAATCATGAATCATGAATCATGAATTGAATCATGAATCATGAATCTTGAATCATGAATTATGAATTGAATCATGAATCATGAATTGAATCATGAATCATGAATCATGAATCATGAATCATGAATCATGAATCATGAATCAAGAATCATGAATCGAATCATGAATCATGAATCAAGAATCATGAATCGAATCATGAATCATGAATCGAATCATGAATCATGAATCGAATCATGAATCATGAATCATGAATCGAATCATGAATCATGAATCAAGAATCATGAATCGAATCATGAATCATGAATCAAGAATCATGAATCGAATCATGAATCATGAATCGAATCATGAATCATGAATCGAATCATGAATCATGAATCATGAATTGAAACATTGAATCATGAATCATGAATCATGAATCGAATCATGAATCATGAATCAATGAATCATGAATTGAATCATGAATCATGAATCATAAGTTATGAATTGAATCATGAATCATGAATCATGAACTCATGAATTCAATTATGAATCATGAATCATGAATCGAATCATAAATCATGAATCAAGAATCATTGAATCGAATCATGAATCATGAATCGAATCATAAATCATGAATCAAGAATCATGAATCGAATCATGAATCATGAATCATAAATCGAATCATGAATCATGAATCATGAATCATGAATTGAATCATGAATCATGAATCATGAACTGAATCATGAATCATGAATCATGAATCATGAATCATGAATCGGAATCATTAGTCATGAATCATGAATCATGAATTGAATCATGAATCATGAATCATAATTCATAAATCATGAATTGAATCATGAATAATGAATCATGAATTGAATCATAAATCATGAATCATGAATCATGAATCATGTATCATAAATCGAATCATTAATCATGAATCATGAATCGAATCATAAATCATGAATCATGAATTGAATCATGAATCATGAATCATGACTTATGAATTGAATCATGAATCATAGAATCATGATTGAATCATGAATCATGAATCATGAATCATGCATCATGAATCATAAATCGAATCATGAATCATGAATCGAATCATGAATCATGAATCATGAATCATGAATTGAATCATGAATCATGAATCATACATTGAATCATGAATCATGAATCGAATCATGAATCATGAATCGAATCATGAATCATGAATCGAATCATGAATCATGAATCATGAATTGAATCATGAATCATGAATCATGAATCATGAATCATGAATTGAATCATGAATCATGAATCATGAATTGAATCATGAATCATGAATCTTGAATCATGAATTATGAATTGAATCATGAATCATGAATTGAATCATGAATCATGAATCATGAATCATGAATCATGAATCATGAATCATGAATTGAATCATGAATCATGAATCGTATCATGAATCATGAATCGAATCATAAATCATGATCATGAATTGAATCATGAATCGAATCATGAATCATGAATCAAGAATCATGAATCGAATCATGAATCATGAATCGAATCAATAAATCATAAATCATGAATTGAATCATGAATCATGAATCATAAATTGAATCATGAATCATGAATTGAATCATTGAATCATGAATCATGAATTGAATCATGAATCGAATCATGAATCATGAATTGAATCATGAATCATGAATCATAAATTGAATCATGAATCATGAATTGAATCATGAATCATGAAATCATGAATTGAATCATGAGTCATGAATCTTGAATTGATTCATGAATTAAATTATGAATCATGAATCAAGAATTGAATCATGAATCATGAATTAAATCATGAATCATGAATCATGAATCATGAATTTAATCATAAATCATGAATCATGAATCGAATCATGAATCATGAGTCAAGAATCATGAATCGAATCATGAATCATGAATCATGAATCATGAATCATGAATTGAATCATGAATCATGAATCATGAATTGAATCATGAATCATGAATCATGAATTGAATCATGAATCATGAATCTTGAATCATGAATTATGAAATTGAATCATGAATCATGAATTGAATCATGAATCATGAATCATGAATCATGAATCATGAATCATGAATCATGAATTGAATCATGAATCATGAATCGTATCATGAATCATGAATCGAATCATAAATCATGAATCATGAATTGAATCATGAATCGAATCATGAATCATGAATCAAGAATCATGAATCGAATCATGAATCATGAATCGAATCATAAATCATAAATCATGAATTGAATCATGAATCATGAATCATAAATTGAATCATGAATCATGAATTGAATCATGAATCATGAATCATGAATTGAATCATGAATCGAAATCATGAATCATGAATTGAATCATGAATCATGAATCATAAATTGAATCATGAATCATGAATTGAATCATGAATCATGAATCATGAATTGAATCATGAGTCATGAATCTTGAATTGATTCATGAATTAAATTATGAAATCATGAATCAAGAATTGAATCATGAATCATGAATTAAATCATGAATCATGAATCATGAATCATGAATTTAATCATAAATCATGAATCATGAATCGAATCATGAATCATGAGTCCAAGAATCATGAATCGAATCATGAATCATTGAATCATGAATCATGAATCATGAATTGAATCATGAATCATGAATCATGAATTGAATCATGAATCATGAATCATGAATCGAATCATGAATCATGAATCGAATCATAAATCATGAATCATGAATTGAATCATGAATCAAATCATGAATCATGAATCAAGAATCATGAATCGTATCATGAATCATGAATCGAATCATAAATCATGAATCATGAATTGAATCATGAATCATGAATCATGAATCATGAATCATGAATAATGAATCATGAATCATGAATTGAATCCTGAATCCTGAATCATGAATTGAATCATGAGTCATGAATCATGAATCATGAATTGAATCATGAATCATGAATCATGAATCATGAATCATGAATCAAGAATCATGAATCGAATCATGAATCATGAATCAAGAATCATGAATCGAATCATGAATCATGAATCGAATCATGAATCATGAATCGAATCATGAATCATGAATCATGAATTGAAACATGAATCATGAATCATGAATCATGAATCGAATCATGAATCATGAATCATGAATCATGAATCATGAATTGAATCATGAATCATGAATCATGAATCATGAATTGAATCATGAATCATGAATTATGAATTGAATCATGAATCATGAATCATGAATCATAAATTATGAATTGAATCATGAATCATGAATCATGAATCATGAATTCAATCATGAATCATGAATCATGAATCGAATCATAAATCATGAATTAAGAATCATGAATCGAATCATGAATCATGAATCGAATCATAAATCATGAATCAAGAATCATGAATCGAATCATGAACTGAATCATAAATCGAATCATGAATCATGAATCATGAATCATGAATTGAATCATGAATCATGAATCATGAACTGAATCATGGATCATGAATCATGAATCATGAATCATGAATCATGAATCGAATCATTAGTCATGAATCATGAATCATGAATTGAATCATGAATCATAATTCATAAATCATGAATTGAATCATGAATCATGAATCATGAATTGAATCATGAATCATGAATCATGAATCATGAATCATGAATCATGAATTGAATCATGAATAATGAATCATGAATTGAATCATAAATCATGAATCATGAATCATGAATCATGAATCATAAATCGAATCATTAATCATGAATCATGAATCGAATCATGAATCATGAATCATGAATTGAATCATGAATCATGAATCATGACTTATGAATTGAATCATGAATCATGAATTGAATCATGAATCATGAATCATGAATCATGCATCATGAATCATAAATCGAATCATGAATCATGAATCGAATCATGAATCATGAATCATGAATCATGAATTGAATCATGAATCATGAATCATACATTGAATCATGAATCATGAATCGAATCATGAATCATGAATCGAATCATGAATCATGAATTGAATCATGAATCATGAATCATGAATCGAATCATGAATCATGAATCATGAATCATGAATCAAGAATCATAAATCGAATCATGAATCATGAATCATGAATCATGAATCATGAATCATGAATTGAATCATGAATCATGAATCATGAATTGAATCATGAATCGAATCATGAATCATGAATAATAAATTGAATCATGAATTGAATCATGAATCATAAATCATGAATCATAAATTGAATCATGAATCATGAATCATGAATTAAATCATGAATTAAATCATGAATCATGAATTGAATCATGAGTCATGAATCTTGAATTTAATCATGAATTAAATTATGAATCATGAATCAAGAATTGAATCATGAATCATGAATCATGAATCATAAATTGAATCATGAATCATGAATCATGAATTGAATCATGAATTAAATCATGAATCATGAATTGAATCATGAATCATGAATCATGAATTGAATCATGAACCATGAATCGAATCATGAATCATGAATTGAATCGAATCATGAATCTTGAATCATGAATTGAATCATGAATCATGAATCATGAATCATGAATTGAATAATGAATCATGAATCATGAATCGAATCATGAATCATGAGTCAAGAATCATGAATCGAATCATGAATCATGAATCATGAATCATGAATCATGAATTGAGTCATGAATCATGAATCATGAATTGAATCATGAATCATGAATCATGAATCATGAATCATGAATTGAATCATGAATCATGAATCATGAATTGAATCATGAATCTTGAATCATGAATTATGAACTGAATCATGAATCATGAATTGAATCATGAATCATGAATCACGAATCATGAATCATGAATTAAATCATGAATCATGAATCGAATCATGAATCATGAATCAAGAATCATGAATCGAATCATGAATCATGAATCGAATCATGAATCATGAATCATGAATTGAAACATGAATCATGAATCATGAATCATGAATCGAATCATGAATCATGAATCATGAATCATGAATCATGAGTTGAATCATGAATCATGTACTGTTTTACCCTGTATAGTCTACTGTTTATACCATGTTTGGCGCTGCGGAAACCTTGTGGCGCCTAACAAATAAACGATAATAATAATAATAATAATAATCATGAATCATGAATCATGAATTGAATCATGAATCATGAATCATAAATTGAATCATGAATCATGAATTGAATCATGAATCATGAATTATGAATTGAATCATGAATCATGAATCATGAATCATGAATTGAATCATGAATCATGAATCATGAATCGAATCATAAATCATGATTTAAGAATCATGAATCGAATCATGAATCATGAATCGAATCATAAATCATGAATCAAGAATCATGAATCGAATCATGAATCATGAATCATAAATCGAATCATGAATCATTAATCATGAATCATGCATCATGAATCATGAATTGAATCATGAATCATGAATCATGAATCATGAATCATGAATCGAATCATGAGTCATGAATCATGAATCATGAATTGAATCATGAATCATGAATCATGAATCATGAATCATGAATTGAATCATGAATCATGAATCATGAATTGAATCATGAATCATGAATCATGAATCATGAATCATGAATCATGAATCATGAATTGAATCATGAATCATGAATCATGAATTGAATCATAAATCATGAATCATGAATCATGAATCATGAATCATAAATCGAATCATTAATCATGAATCATGAATCAAATCATGAATCATGAATCATGAATTGAATCATGAATCATGAATCATGACTTATGAATTGAATCATGAATCATGAATCATGAATTGAATCATGAATCATGAATCATGAATCATGAATCATAAATCGAATCATGAATCATGAATCGAATCATGAATCATGAATCATGAATTGAATCATGAATCATGAATCATGACTTATGAATTGAATCATGAATCATGAATCATGAATTGAATCATGAATCATGAATCATGAATCATGAATCATAAATCGAATCATGAATCATGAATCGAATCATGAATCATGAATCATGAATCATGAATTGAAAAATGAATCATGAATCATGAATTGAATCATGAATCATGAATCATAAATTGAATCATGAATCATGAATCATGAATTGAATCATGAATCATGAATCGAATCATGAATCATGAATCATGAATTGAATCATGAATCATGAATCATACATTGAATCATGAATCATGAATCGAATCATGAATCATGAATCGAATCATGAATCATGAATTGAATCATGAATCATGAATCATGAATCATAAATCGAATCATGAATCATGAGTTGAATCAGGATTCAAATCATGAATTGAATTATGAATCCTGAATTGAATCATGAATCATGAATCTTGAATCATGAATCATGAATTGAATCATGAATCATGAATTGAATCATGAATCATGAATCATGAATCATGAATCATGAATCATGAATTGAATCATGAATCATGAATCATGAATTGAATCATGAATCATGAATCATGAATTGAATCATGAATCATGAATCATGAATCATGAATTGAATCATGAATCATGAATCATGAATCATGAATCATGAATTATGAATCTTAAATCGATTCATGAATCATGAATCATGAATCGAATCATAAATCATGAATCGAATCATGAATCATGAATCATGAATTGAATCATGAATCATAAATCATGAATCATGAATCGAATCATGAATCATGAATCATGAATCATGAATTGAATCATGAATCATGAATCATGAATTGAATCATGAATCGAATCATGAATCATGAATCATGAATCATAAATTGAATCATGAATCATGAATTGAATCATGAATCATGAATCATGAATTGAATCATGAATCGAATCATGAATCATGAATTGAATCATGAATCATGAATCATAAATTGAATCATGAATCATGAATCATGAATTGAATCATGAATCGAATCATGAATCATGAATTGAATCATGAATCATGAATCATAAATTGAATCATGAATCATGAATTGAATCATGAATCATGAATCATGAATTGAATCATGAGTCATGAATCTTGAATTGAATCATGAATTAAATTATGAATCATGAATCAAGAATTGAATCATGAATCATGAATCATGAATCATAAATTGAATCATGAATCATGAATCATGAATTGAATCATGAATGAAATCATGAATCATGAATCATGAATTGAATCATGAATCATGAATCATGAATTGAATCATGAACCATGAATCGAATCATGAATCATGAATCGAATCATGAATCATGAATCATGAATTGTATCATGAATCATGAATCGAATCATGAATCTTGAATCATGAATTGAATCATGAATCATGAATCATGAATCATGAATTGAATAATGAATCATGAATCATGAGTCAAGAATCATGAATCGAATCATGAATCATGAATCATGAATCATGAATCATGAATTGAATCATGAATCATGAATCATGAATTGAATCATGAATCATGAATCATTAATCATGAATTGAATCATAAATCATGAATCATGAATCATGAATCATGAATCATGAATTGAATCATGAATCATGAATCATGAATTGAATCATGAATCATGAATCATGAATCATGAATCATGAATCATGAATCGAATCATGAATCATGAATCAAGAATCATGAATCGAATCATGAATCATGAATCGAATCATAAATCATGAATCAAATCATGAATCGAATCATGAATCATGAATCGAATCATAAATCATGAATCGAATCATGAATCGAATCATAAATCATGAATCGAATCATGAATCATGAATCAAGAATCATAAATCATGAATCATGAATTGAATCATGAATCATGAATCATGAATCATGAATCATGAATCATGAATTGAATCATGAATCATGAATCATGAATCGAATCATGAGTCATGAATCATGAATCATGAATTGAATCATGAATCATGAATTGAATCATGAATCATGAATCGAATCATGAATCATGAATCGAATCATGAATCGAATCATGAATCATGAATCATGAATTGAATCATGAATCATAAATTATGAATCATGAATCGAATCATGAATCATGAATCATGAATTATAAATTGAATCATGAATCATGAATTGAATCATGAATCATGAATCATGAATTGAATCATGAATCGAATCATGAATCATGAATTGAATCATGAATCATGAATCATAAATTGAATCATGAATCATGAATCATGAATTGAATCATGAATCGAATCATGAATCATGAATTGAATCATGAATCATTAATCATAAATTGAATCATGAATCATGAATTGAATCATGAATCATGAATCATGAATCGAATCATGAGTCATGAATCATGAATCATGAATTGAATCATGAATCATGAATTGAATCATGAATCATGAATCGAATCATGAATCATGAATCGAATCATGAATCGAATCATGAATCATGAATCATGAATTGAATCATGAATCATAAATCATGAATCATGAATCGAATCATGAATCATGAATCATGAATTATAAATTGAATCATGAATCATGAATTGAATCATGAATCATGAATCATGAATTGAATCATGAATCGAATCATGAATCATGAATTGAATCATGAATCATGAATCATAAATTGAATCATGAATCATGAATCATGAATTGAATCATGAATCGAATCATGAATCATGAATTGAATCATGAATCATTAATCATAAATTGAATCATGAATCATGAATTGAATCATGAATCATGAATCATGAATTGAATCATGAGTCATGAATCTTGAATTGAATCATGAATTAAATTATGAATCATGAATCAAGAATTGAATCATGAATCATGAATCATGAATCATGAATTGAATCATGAATGAAATCATGAATCATGAATCATGAATTGAATCATGAATCATGAATCATGAATTGAATCATGAACCATGAATCGAATCATGAATCATGAATCGAATCATGAATCATGAATCATGAATTGTATCATGAATCATGAATCGAATCATGAATCTTGAATCATGAATTGAATCATGAATCATGAATCATGAATCATGAATTGAATAATGAATCATGAATCATGAGTCAAGAATCATGAATCGAATCATGAATCATGAATCATGAATCATGAATCATGAATTGAATCATGAATCATGAATCATGAATTGAATCATGAATCATGAATCATTAATCATGAATCATGAATTGAATCATGAATCATGAATCATGAATCATGAATCATGAATTGAATCATGAATCATGAATCATGAATTGAATCATGAATCATGAATCATGAATCATGAATCGAATCATGAATCATGAATCAAGAATCATGAATCGAATCATGAATCATGAATCGAATCATAAATCATGAATCGAATCATGAATCGAATCATAAATCATGAATCGAATCATGAATCATGAATCAAGAATCATAAATCATGAATCATGAATTGAATCATGAATCATGAATCATGAATCATGAATCATGAATCATGAATTGAATCATGAATCATGAATCATGAATCGAATCATGAATCATGAATCGAATCATGAATCGAATCATGAATCATGAATCATAATTTGAATCATGAATCATGAATCATGAATCATGAATTGAATCATGAATCATAAATCATGAATTGAATCATGAATCATGAATTATGAATTGAATCATGAATCATAAATCATTAATCATGAATCGAATCATGAATCATGAATCATGAATCATGAATTGAATCATGAATCATGAATCATGAATTGAATCATGAATCGAATCATGAATCATGAATCATGAATCAAATCATAAATCATGAATCGAATCATGAATCATGAATCATGAATCATGAATTGAATCATGAATCATGAATCATACATTGAATCATGAATCATGAATCGAATCATGAATCATGAATCGAATCATGAATCATGAATTGAATCATGAATCATGAATCATGAATCGAATCATGAATCATGAATCATGAATCATGAATCAAGAATCATAAATCGAATCATGAATCATGAATCATGAATCATGAATCATGAATCATGAATTGAATCATGAATCATGAATCATGAATTGAATCATGAATCGAATCATGAATCATGAATCATAAATTGAATCATGAATTGAATCATGAATCATAAATCATGAATCATAAATTGAATCATGAATCATGAATCATGAATTAAATCATGAATTAAATCATGAATCATGAATTGAATCATGAGTCATGAATCTTGAATTTAATCATGAATTAAATTATGAATCATGAATCAAGAATTGAATCATGAATCATGAATCATAAATTGAATCATGAATCATGAATCATGAATTGAATCATGAATTAAATCATGAATCATGAATTGAATCATGAATCATGAATCATGAATTGAATCATGAACCATGAATCGAATCATGAATCATGAATTGAATCGAATCATGAATCTTGAATCATGAATTGAATCATGAATCATGAATCATGAATCATGAATTGAATAATGAATCATGAATCATGAATCGAATCATGAATCATGAGTCAAGAATCATGAATCGAATCATGAATCATGAATCATGAATCATGAATCATGAATTGAGTCATGAATCATGAATTGAATCATGAATCATGAATCATGAATCATGAATCATGAATTGAATCATGAATCATGAATCATGAATTGAATCATGAATCATGAATCTTGAATCATGAATTATGAATTGAATCATGAATCATGAATTGAATCATGAATCATGAATCATGAATCACGAATCATGAATCATGAATTAAATCATGAATCATGAATCGAATCATGAATCATGAATCAAGAATCATGAATCAAATCATGAATCATGAATCGAATCATGAATCATGAATCATGAATTGAAACATGAATCATGAATCATGAATCATGAATCGAATCATGAATCATGAATCATGAATCATGAATCATGAGTTGAATCATGAATCATGTACTGTTTTACCCTGTATAGTCTACTGTTTATACCATGTTTGGCGCTGCGGAAACCTTGTGGCGCCTAACAAATAAACGATAATAATAATCATGAATCATGAATCATGAATTGAATCATGAATCATGAATCATGACTTATGAATTGAATCATGAATCATGAATCATGAATTGAATCATGAATCATGAATCATGAATCATGAATCATGAATCATAAATCGAATCATGAATCATGAATTGAATCATGAATCATGAATCATGACTTATGAATTGAATCATGAATCATGAATCATGACTTATGAATTGAATCATGAATCATGAATCATGAATTGAATCATGAATCATGAATCATGAATCATGAATCATAAATCGAATCATGAATCATGAATCGAATCATGAATCATGAATCATGAATCATGAATTGAAAAATGAATCATGAATCATGAATTGAATCATGAATCATGAATCATAAATTGAATCATGAATCATGAATCATGAATTGAATCATGAATCATGAATCGAATCATGAATCATGAATCATGAATCATGAATTGAATCATGAATCATGAATCATACATTGAATCATGAATCATGAATCGAATCATGAATCATGAATCGAATCATGAATCATGAATCATGAATTGAATCATGAATCATGAATCATGAATCATAAATCGAATCATGAATCATGAGTTGAATCAGGATTCAAATCATGAATTGAATTATGAATCATGAATTGAATCATGAATCATGAATCTTGAATCATGAATCATGAATTGAATCATGAATCATGAATTGAATCATGAATCATGAATCATGAATCATGAATCATGAATCATGAATTGAATCATGAATCATGAATCATGAATTGAATCATGAATCATGAATCATGAATTGAATCATGAATCATGAATCATGAATCATGAATTGAATCATGAATCATGAATCATGAATCATGAATCATGAATTATGAATCTTAAATCGATTCATGAATCATAAATCATGAATCGAATCATGAATTGAATCATGAATCATGAATCATGAAACATGAATCATGAATTATGAATCTTAAATCGATTCATGAATCATAAATCATGAATCGAATCATGAATCATGAATCATGAATTGAATCATGAATCATAAATCATGAATCATGAATCGAATCATGAATCATGAATCATGAATCATGAATTGAATCATGAATCATAAATCATGAATCATGAATTGAATCATGAATCGAATCATGAATCATGAATCATGAATCATAAATTGAATCATGAATCATGAATTGAATCATGAATCATGAATCATGAATTGAATCATGAATCGAATCATGAATCATGAATTGAATCATGAATCATGAATCATAAATTGAATCATGAATCATGAATCATGAATTGAATCATGAATCGAATCATGAATCATGAATTGAATCATGAATCATGAATCATAAATTGAATCATGAATCATGAATTGAATCATGAATCATGAATCATGAATTGAATCATGAGTCATGAATCTTGAATTGAATCATGAATTAAATTATGAATCATGAATCAAGAATTGAATCATGAATCATGAATCATGAATCATAAATTGAATCATGAATCATGAATCATGAATTGAATCATGAATGAAATCATGAATCATGAATCATGAATTGAATCATGAATCATGAATCATGAATTGAATCATGAACCATGAATCGAATCATGAATCATGAATCGAATCATGAATCATGAATCATGAATTGTATCATGAATCATGAATCGAATCATGAATCTTGAATCATGAATTGAATCATGAATCATGAATCATGAATCATGAATTGAATAATGAATCATGAATCATGAGTCAAGAATCATGAATCGAATCATGAATCATGAATCATGAATCATGAATTGAATCATGAATCATGAATCATGAATTGAATCATGAATCATGAATCATGAATCATGAATCATGAATTGAATCATGAATCATGAATCATGAATCATGAATCATGAATTGAATCATGAATCATGAATCGAATCATGAATCATGAATCAAGAATCATGAATCATGAATCATGAATCATGAATCGAATCATGAATCATGAATCAAGAATCATGAATCGAATCATGAATCATGAATCGAATCATAAATCATGAATCGAATCATGAATCGAATCATAAATCATGAATCGAATCATGAATCATGAATCAAGAATCATAAATCATGAATCATGAATCATGAATTGAATCATGAATCATGAATCATGAATCATGAATCATGAATCATAATTTGAATCATGAATCATGAATCATGAATCGAATCATGAATCATGAATCGAATCATGAATCGAATCATGAATCATGAATCATAATTTGAATCATGAATCATGAATCATGAATCATGAATTGAATCATGAATCATAAATCATGAATTGAATCATGAATCATGAATTATGAATTGAATCATGAATCATAAATCATTAATCATGAATCGAATCATGAATCATGAATCATGAATCATGAATTGAATCATGAATCATGAATTGAATCATGAATCGAATCATGAATCATGAATCATGAATCAAATCATAAATCATGAATCGAATCATGAATCATGAATCATGAATTGAATCATGAATCATAAATCATGAATCATGAATCGAATCATGAATCATGAATCATGAATCATGAATCATAAATCATGAATCATGAATCGAATCATGAATCATGAATCATGAATTGAATCATGAATCATGAATCATGAATTGAATCATGAATCGAATCATGAATCATGAATCATGAATCATAAATTGAATCATGAATCATGAATTGAATCATGAATCATGAATCATGAATTGAATCATGAATCGAATCATGAATCATGAATTGAATCATGAATCATGAATCATAAATTGAATCATGAATCATGAATTGAATCATGAATCGAATCATGAATCATGAATTGAATTATGAATCATAAATTAAATCATGAATCATGAATTGAATCATGAATCATGAATCATGAATTGAATCATGAGTCATGAATCTTGAATTGAATCAGGAATTAAATTATGAATCATGAATCAAGAATTGAATCATGAATCATGAATCATGAATCATAAATTGAATCATGAATCATGAATCATGTATTGAATCATGAATTATATCATGAATCATGAATCATGAATTGAATCATGAATCATAAATCATGAATTGAATCATGAACCATGAATCGAATCATGAATCATGAATTGAATCATGAATCGAATCATGAATCATGAATCATGAATTGTATCATGAATCATGAATCGAATCATGAATCTTGAATCATGAATTGAATCATGAATCATGAATCATGAATCATGAATTGAATAATGAATCATGAATCATGAGTCAAGAATCATGAATCATGAATCATGAATCATGAATTGAATCATGAATCATAATTCATGAATTGAATCATGAATCATGAATCATGAATCATGAATCATGAATTGAATCATGAATCATGAATCATGAATCATGAATCAAGAATCATGAATCGAATCATGAATCATGAATCGAATCATAAATCATGAATCGAATCATGAATCGAATCATAAATCATGAATCGAATCATGAATCATGAATCAAGAATCATAAATCATGAATCATGAATTGAATCATGAATCATGAATCATGAATCATGAATCATGAATCATGAATTGAATCATGAATCATGAATCATGAATCGAATCATGAATCATGAATCGAATCATGAATCATGAATCGAATCATGAATCGAATCATGAATCATGAATCATGAATTGAATCATGAATCATAAATCATGAATTGAATCATGAATCATGAATTATGAATTGAATCATGAATCATAAATCATGAATCATGAATCATAAATCATGAATCATGAATCATGAATCATGAATTGAATCATGAATCGAATCATGAATCATGAATCATGAATCAAATCATAAATCATGAATCGAATCATGAATCATGAATCATGAATTGAATCATGAATCATAAATCATGAATCATGAATCGAATCATGAATCATGAATCATGAATCATAAATCATGAATCATGAATCGAATCATGAATCATGAATCATGAATCATGAATTGAATCATGAATCATGAATCATGAATTGAATCATGAATCGAATCATGAATCATGAATCATGAATCATAAATTGAATCATGAATCATGAATTGAATCATGAATCATGAATCATGAATTGAATCATGAATCGAATCATGAATCATGAATTGAATCATGAATCATGAATCATAAATTGAATCATGAATCATGAATTGAATCATGAATCGAATCATGAATCATGAATTGAATCATGAATCATAAATTAAATCATGAATCATGAATTGAATCATGAATCATGAATCATGAATTGAATCATGAGTCATGAATCTTGAATTGAATCATGAATCATGAATCATGAATCATGAATCAAGAATTGAATCATGAATCATGAATCATGAATCATAAATTGAATCATGAATCATGAATTCAATCATGAATTATATCATGAATCATGAATCATGAATTGAATCATGAATCATAAATCATGAATTGAATCATGAACCATGAATCGAATCATGAATCATGAATTGAATCATGAATCGAATCATGAATCATGAATCATGAATTGTATCATGAATCATGAATCGAATCATGAATCTTGAATCATGAATTGAATCATGAATCATGAATCATGAATCATGAATTGAATAATGAATCATGAATCATGAGTCAAGAATCATGAATCATGAATCATGAATCATGAATTGAATCATGAATCATAATTCATGAATTGAATCATGAATCATGAATCATGAATCATGAATCATGAATTGAATCATGAATCATGAATCATGAATTGAATCATGAATCATGAATCATGAATCATGAATCATGAATCATGAATCATGAATCATGAATCATGAATTGAATCATGAATCATGAATCATGAATCGAATCATGAATCATGAATCAAGAATCATGAATCGAATCATGAATCATGAATCGAATCATAAATCATGAATCATGAATCGAATCATAAATCATGAATCGAATCATGAATCATGAATCAAGAATCATGAATCGAATCATGAATCATGAATCGAATCATAAATCACGAATCATGAATTGAATCATGAATCATGAATCATGAATCATGAATCATGAATCATGAATCATGAATCATGAATTGAATCATGAATCATGAATCATGAATCGAATCATGAGTCATTAATCATGAATCATGAATTGAATCATGAATCATGAATCATGAATCGAATCATGAATCATGAATTGAATCATGAATCATGAACTATGAATCATGAATCATGAATCGAATCATGAGTCATGAATCATGAATCATGAATTGAATCATGAATCATGAATCATGAATCATGAATCATGAATTGAATCATGAATCATGAATCATGAATCATGAATCATGAATCATGAATCATGAATTGAATCATGAATCATGAATCATGAATTGAATCATAAATCATGAATCATGAATCATGAATCATGAATCATGAATCATAAATCGAATAATTAATCATGAATCATGAATCGAATCATGAATCATGAATCATGAATTGAATCATGAATCATGAATCATGACTTATGAATTGAATCATGAATCATGAATCATGAATTGAATCATGAATCATGAATCATGAATCATGAATCATGAATCATAAATCGAATCATGAATCGAATCATGAATCATGAATCATGAATCATGAATTGAATCATGAATCATGAATCATGACTTATGAATTGAATCATGAATCATGAATCATGAATTGAATCATGAATCATGAATCATGAATCATGAATCATGAATCATGATCGAATCATGAATCATGAATCATGAATCATGAATTGAAAAATGAATCATGAATCATGAATTGAATCATGAATCATGAATCATAAATTGAATCATGAATCATGAATCATGAATTGAATCATGAATCATGAATCGAATCATGAATCATGAATCATGAATCATGAATTGAATCATGAATCATGAATCATACATTGAATCATGAATCATGAATTGAATCATGAATCATGAATCGAATCATGAATCATGAATCATGAATTGAATCATGAATCATGAATCATGAATCATAAATCGAATCATGAATCATGAGTTGAATCAGGATTCAAATCATGAATTGAATTATGAATCATGAATTGAATCATGAATCATGAATCTTGAATCATGAATCATGAATTGAATCATGAATCATGAATTGAATCATGAATCATGAATCATGAATCATGAATCATGAATCATGAATTGAATCATGAATCATGAATTGAATCATGAATCATGAATCATGAATTGAATCATGAATCATGAATCATGAATCATGAATTGAATCATGAATCATGAATCATGAATCATGAATCATGAATTATGAATCTTAAATCGATTCATGAATCATAAATCATGAATCGAATCATGAATTGAATCATGAATCATGAATCATGAATCATGAATCATGAATTATGAATCTTAAATCGATTCATGAATAATGAATCATGAATCGAATCATAAATCATGAATCGAAACATGAATCATGAATCATGAATTGAATCATGAATCATAAATCATGAATCATGAATCGAATCATGAATCATGAATCATGAATCATGAATTGAATCATGAATCATGAATCATGAATTGAATCATGAATCGAATCATGAATCATGAATCATGAATCATAAATTGAATCATGAATCATGAATTGAATCATGAATCATGAATCATGAATTGAATCATGAATCGAATCATGAATCATGAATTGAATCATGAATCATGAATCATAAATTGAATCATGAATCATGAATCGAATCATGAATTGAATCATGAATCATGAATTGAATCATGAATCATGAATCATAAATTGAATCATGAATCATGAATTGAATCATGAGTCATGAATCTTGAATTGAATCATGAATTAAATTATGAATCATGAATCAAGAATTGAATCATGAATCATGAATCATGAATCATAAATTGAATCATGAATCATGAATCATGAATTGAATCATGAATGAAATCATGAATCATGAATCATGAATTGAATCATGAATCATGAATCATGAATTGAATCATGAACCATGAATCGAATCATGAATCATGAATCGAATCATGAATCATGAATCATGAATTGTATCATGAATCATGAATCGAATCATGAATCTTGAATCATGAATTGAATCATGAATCATGAATCATGAATCATGAATTGAATAATGAATCATGAATCATGAGTCAAGAATCATGAATCGAATCATGAATCATGAATCATGAATCATGAATCATGAATTGAATCATGAATCATGAATTGAATCATGAATCATGAATCATTAATCATGAATCATGAATTGAATCATGAATCATGAATCATGAATCATGAATCATGAATTGAATCATGAATCATGAATCATGAATTGAATCATGAATCATGAATCATGAATCATGAATCATGAATCATGAATCGAATCATGAATCATGAATCAAGAATCATGAATCGAATCATGAATCATGAATCGAATCATAAATCATGAATTGAATCATGAATCGAATCATAAATCATGAATCGAATCATGAATCATGAATCAAGAATCATAAATCATGAATCATGAATTGAATCATGAATCATGATTCATGAATCATGAATCATGAATCATGAATTGAATAATGAATCATGAATCATGAATCGAATCATGAGTCATGAATCATGAATCATGAATTGAATCATGAATCATGAATCATGAATCGAATCATGAATCATGAATCGAATCATGAATCATGAATCGAATCATGAATCGAATCATGAAGCATGAATCATAATTTGAATCATGAATCATGAATCATGAATCATGAATTGAATCATGAATCATGAATCATGAATTGAATCATGAATCATGAATTATGAATTGAATCATGAATCATAAATCATGAATCATGAATCGAATCATGAATCATGAATCATGAATCATGAATTGAATCATGAATCATGAATCATGAATTGAATCATGAATTGAATCATGAATCATGAATCATGAATCAAATCATAAATCATGAATCGAATCATGAATCATGAATGATGAATTGAATCATGAATCATAAATCATGAATCATGAATCGAATCATGAATCATGAATCATGAATCATGAATTGAATCATGAATCATGAATCATGAATTGAATCATGAATCGAATCATGAATCATGAATCATGAATCATAAATTGAATCATGAATTGAATCATGAATCATGAATCATGAATTGAATCATGAATCGAATCATGAATCATGAATTGAATCATGAATCATGAATCATAAATTGAATCATGAATCATGAATTGAATCATGAATCGAATCATGAATCATGAATTGAATCATGAATCATAAATTAAATCATGAATCATGAATTGAATCATGAATCATGAATCATGAATTGAATCATGAGTCATGAATCTTGAATTGAATCATGAATTAAATTATGAATCATGAATCAAGAATTGAATCATGAATCATGAATCATGAATCATAAATTGAATCATGAATCATGAATCATGAATTCAATCATGAATTATATCATGAATCATGAATCATGAATTGAATCATGAATCATAAATCATGAATTGAATCATGAACCATGAATCGAATCATGAATCATGAATTGAATCATGAATCGAATCATGAATCATGAATCATGAATTGTATCATGAATCATGAATCGAATCATGAATCTTGAATCATGAATTGAATCATGAATCATGAATCATGAATCATGAATTGAATAATGAATCATGAATCATGAGTCAAGAATCATGAATCATGAATCATGAATCATGAATTGAATCATGAATCATAATTCATGAATTGAATCATGAATCATGAATCATGAATCATGAATTGAATCATGAATCATGAATCATGAATTGAATCATGAATCATGAATCATGAATCATGAATCATGAATCATGAATCATGAATTGAATCATGAATCATGAATCATGAATCGAATCATGAATCATGAATCAAGAATCATGAATCGAATCATGAATCATGAATCGAATCATAAATCATGAATCATGAATCGAATCATAAATCATGAATCGAATCATGAATCATGAATCAAGAATCATGAATCGAATCATGAATCATGAATCGAATCATAAATCACGAATCATGAATTGAATCATGAATCATGAATCATGAATCATGAATCATGAATCATGAATCATGAATTGAATCATGAATCATGAATCATGAATCGAATCATGAGTCATTAATCATGAATCATGAATTGAATCATGAATCATGAATCATGAATCGAATCATGAATCATGAATTGAATCATGAATCATGAATCATGAATCATGAATCATGAATCATGAATCATGAATCATGAATCGAATCATGAGTCATGAATCATGAATCATGAATTGAATCATGAATCATGAATCATGAATCATGAATCATGAATTGAATCATGAATCATGAATCATGAATTGAATCATGAATCATGAATCATGAATCATGAATCATGAATCATGAATCATGAATCATGAATTGAATCATGAATCATGAATCATGAATTGAATCATGAATCATGAATCATGAATTGAATCATAAATCATGAATCATGAATCATGAATCATGAATCATAAATCGAATAATTAATCATGAATCATGAATCGAATCATGAATCATGAATCATGAATTGAATCATGAATCATGAATCATGACTTATGAATTGAATCATGAATCATGAATCATGAATTGAATCATGAATCATGAATCATGAATCATGAATCATGAATCATAAATCGAATCATGAATCATGAATCGAATCATGAATCATGAATCATGAATCATGAATTGAATCATGAATCATGAATCATGACTTATGAATTGAATCATGAATCAGGAATCATGAATCATGAATTGAATCATGAATCATGAATCATGACTTATGAATTGAATCATGAATCAGGAATCATGAATTGAATCATGAATCATGAATCATGAATCATGAATCATGAATCATAAATCGAATCATGAATCATGAATCGAATCATGAATCATGAATCATGAATCATGAATTGAATCATGAATCATGAATCATGAATCATGAATCATGAATCATAAATCGAATCATGAATCATGAATGGAATCATGAATCATGAATCATGAATCATGAATTGAAAAATGAATCATGAATCATGAATTGAATCATGAATCATGAATCATAAATTGAATCATGAATCATGAATCATGAATTGAATCATGAATCATGAATCGAATCATGAATCATGAATCATGAATCATGAATTGAATCATGAATCATGAATCATACATTGAATCATGAATCATGAATCGAATCATGAATCATGAATCGAATCATGAATCATGAATCATGAATTGAATCATGAATCATGAATCATAAATCGAATCATGAATCATGAGTTGAATCAGGATTCAAATCATGAATTGAATTATGAATCATGAATTGAATCATGAATCATGAATCTTGAATCATGAATCATGAATTGAATCATGAATCATGAATTGAATCATGAATCATGAATCATGAATCATGAATCATGAATCATGAATCATGAATCATGAATTGAATCATGAATCATGAATCATGAATTGAATCATGAATCATGAATCATGAATTGAATCATGAATCATGAATCATGAATTGAATCATGAATCATGAATCATGAATCATGAATTGAATCATGAATCATGAATCATGACTTATGAATTGAATCATGAATCAGGAATCATGAATTGAATCATGAATCATGAATCATAAATCGAATCATGAATCATGAATCGAATCATGAATCATGAATCATGAATCATGAATTGAATCATGAATCATGAATCATGACTTATGAATTGAATCATGAATCAGGAATCATGAATTGAATCATGAATCATGAATCATGAATCATGAATCATGAATCATAAATCGAATCATGAATCATGAATCGAATCATGAATCATGAATCATGAATCATGAATTGAATCATGAATCATGAATCATGAATCATGAATCATGAATCATAAATCGAATCATGAATCATGAATGGAATCATGAATCATGAATCATGAATCATGAATTGAAAAATGAATCATGAATCATGAATTGAATCATGAATCATGAATCATAAATTGAATCATGAATCATGAATCATGAATTGAATCATGAATCATGAATCGAATCATGAATCATGAATCATGAATCATGAATTGAATCATGAATCATGAATCATACATTGAATCATGAATCATGAATCGAATCATGAATCATGAATCGAATCATGAATCATGAATCATGAATTGAATCATGAATCATGAATCATGAATCATAAATCGAATCATGAATCATGAGTTGAATCAGGATTCAAATCATGAATTGAATTATGAATCATGAATTGAATCATGAATCATGAATCTTGAATCATGAATCATGAATTGAATCATGAATCATGAATTGAATCATGAATCATGAATCATGAATCATGAATCATGAATCATGAATCATGAATCATGAATTGAATCATGAATCATGAATCATGAATTGAATCATGAATCATGAATCATGAATTGAATCATGAATCATGAATCATGAATTGAATCATGAATCATGAATCATGAATCATGAATTGAATCATGAATCATGAATCATGAATCATGAATCATGAATTATGAATCTTAAATCGATTCATGAATCATAAATCATGAATCGAATCATGAATTGAATCATGAATCATGAATTGAATCATGAATCATGAATCATGAATCATGAATCATGAATTATGAATCTTAATTCGATTTATGAATCATGAATCATGAATCGAATCATAAATCATGAATCGAATCATAAATCATGAATCGAATCATGAATCATGAATCATGAATTGAATCATGAATCATAAATCATGAATCATGAATCGAATCATGAATCATGAATCATGAATCATGAATCATGAATTGAATCATGAATCATGAATCATGAATTGAATCATGAATCGAATCATGAATCATGAATCATAAATTGAATCATGAATCATGAATTGAATCATGAATCATGAATCATGAATTGAATCATGAATCGAATCATGAATCATGAATTGAATCATGAATCATGAATCATAAATTGAATCATGAATCATGAATCATGAATTGAATCATGAATCGAATCATGAATCATGAATTGAATCATGAATCATGAATCATAAATTGAATCATGAATCATGAATTGAATCATGAATCATGAATCATGAATTGAATCATGAGTCATGAATCTTGAATTGAATCATGAATTAAATTATGAATCATGAATCAAGAATTGAATCATGAATCATGAATCATGAATCATAAATTGAATCATGAATCATGAATCTATCATGAATCATGAATCATGAATTGAATCATGAACTATGAATCGAATCATGAATCATGAATCGAATCATGAATCATGAATCATGAATTGAATCATGAATCATGAATCGAATCATGAATCTTGAATCATGAATTGAATCATGAATCATGAATCATGAATCATGAATTGATAATGAATCATGAATCATGAGTCAGGAATCATGAATCGAATCATGAATCATGAATCATGAATCATGAATCATGAATTGAATCATGAATCATGAATCATGAATCATGAATCATGAATTGAATCATGAATCATGAATCATGAATTGAATCATGAATCATGAATCATGAATCATGAATCATGAATCATGAATCATGAATCGAATCATGAATCATGAATCAAGAATCATGATCGAATCATGAATCATGAATCGAATCATGAATCATGAATCATAATCATGAATCATGAATTGAATCATGAATCATGAATCATGAATCATGAATCATGAATTGAATCATGAATCATGAATCATGAATTGAATCATGAATCATGAATCATGAATCATGAATCATGAATCATGAATCATGAATCGAATCATGAATCATGAATCAAGAATCATGAATCGAATCATGAATCATGAATCGAATCATAAATCATGAATCAAATCATGAATCGAATCATAAATCATGAATCATGAATCATGAATCAAGAATCATAAATAACAGAATCATGAATTGAATCATGAATCATGAATCATGAATCATGAATTGAATCATGAATCATGAATCATGAATCGAATCATGAGTCATGAATCATGAATCATGAATTGAATCATGAATCATGAATCATGAATCGAATCATGAATCATGAATCGAATCATGAATCATGAATCGAATCATGAATCATGAATCGAATCATGAATCGAATCATGAATCATGAATCATAATTTGAATCATGAATCATGAATCATGAATCATGAATTGAATCATGAATCATGAATCATGAATTGAATCATGAATCATGAATTATGAATTGAATCATGAATCATAAAATCATGAATCATGAATCGAATCATGAATCATGAATCATGAATCATGAATTGAATCATGAATTTATGAATCATGAATTGAATCATGAATCGAATCATGAATCATGAATCATGAATCAAATCATAATCATGAATCGAATCATGAATCATGAATCATGAATTGAATCATGAATCATAAATCATGAATCATGAATCGAATCATGATCATGAATCATGAATCGAATCATGAATCATGAATCAAGAATCATGAATCGAATCATGAATCATGAATCGAATCATAAATCATGAATCATGAATCGAATCATAAATCATGAATCGAATCATGAATCATGAATCGAATCATGAATCATGAATCAAATCATAAATCACGAATCATGAATTGAATCATGAATCATGAATCATGAATCATGAATCATGAATCATGAATCATGAATCTGAATCATGAATTGAATCATGAATCATGAATCATGAATCGAATCATGAGTCATTAATCATGAATCATGAATTAATCATGAATCATGAATCATGAATCGAATCATGAATCATGAATTGAATCATGACTCATGAAGTGCATGGAGATCTATGAGATCAGAGTCTTGTATGATATAGAGAGAAAATCATGAATCATGAATCATGAATCATGAATCATGAATCATGAATTGAATCATGAATCATGAATCATGAATTGAATCATGAATCATGAATCATGAATCATGAATCATGAATCATGAATCATGAATCATGAATCATGAATCATGAATTATGATTGAATCATAATCATGAATCATGAATCATGAATCATGAATCATGAATCATAAATCGAATAATTAATCATGAATCATGAATCGAATCATGAATCATGAATTGAATCATGAATCATGAATCATGACTTATGAATTGAATCATGAATCATGAATCATGAATCATGAATCATCAATCATCAATCATAAATCGAATCATGAATCATGAATCGATCATGAATTATGAATCATGAATCATGAATTGAATCATGAATCATGAATCATGACTTATGAATTGAATCATGAATCATGAATCATGAATTGAATCATGAATCATGAATCATGAATCATGAATCATGAATCATGAATCATAAATTGAATCATGAATCATAAATCGAATCATGAATCATGAATCATGAATCATGAATTGAAAAATGAATCATGAATCATGAATTGAATCATGAATCATGAATCATAAATTGAATCATGAATCATGAATCATGAATTGAATCATGAATCATGAATCGAATCATGAATCATGAATCATGAATCATGAATTGAATCATGAATCATGAATCATACATTGAATCATGAATCATGAATCGAATCATGAATCATGAATCGAATCATGAATCATGAATCATGAATTGAATCATGAATCATGAATCATGAATCATAAATCGAATCATGAATCATGAGTTGAATCAGGATTCAAATCATGAATTGAATTATGAATCATGAATTGAATCATGAATCATGAATCTTGAATCATGAATCATGAATTGAATCATGAATCATGAATTGAATCATGAATCATGAATCATGAATCATGAATCATGAATCATGAATCATGAATTGAATCATGAATCATGAATCATGAATTGAATCATGAATCATGAATCATGAATTGAATCATGAATCATGAATCATGAATTGAATCATGAATCATGAATCATGAATTGAATCATGAATCATGAATCATGAATCATGAATTATGAATCTAAAATCGATTCATGAATCATAAATCATGAATCGAATCATGATTGAATCATGAATCATGAATTGAATCATGAATCATGAATCATGAATCATGAATCATGAATTATGAATCTTAATTCGATTCATGAATCATGAATCATGATCGAATCATAAATCATGAATCGAATCATAAATCATGAATCGAATCATGAATCATGAATCATGAATTGAATCATGAATCATAAATCATGAATCATGAATCGAATCATGAATCATGAATCATGAATCATGAATTGAATCATGAATCATGAATCATGAATTGAATCATGAATCGAATCATGAATCATGAATCATGAATCATAAAATGAATCATGAATCATGAATTGAATCATGAATCATGAATCATGAATTGTATCATGAATCGAATCATGAATCATGAATTGAATCATGAATCATGAATCATAAATTGAATCATGAATCATGAATCATGAATTGAATCATGAATCGAATCATGAATCATGAATTGAATCATGAATCATGAATCATAAATTGAATCATGAATCATGAATTGAATCATGAATCATGAATTGAATCATGAGTCATGAATCTTGAATTGAATCATGAATTAAATTATGAATCATGAATCAAGAATTGAATCATGAATCATGAATCATAAATTGAATCATGAATCATGAATCATGAATTGAATCATGAATGAAATCATGAATCATGAATCATGAATTGAATCATGAATCATGAATCATGAATTGAATCATGAACCATGAATCGAATCATGAATCATGAATCGAATCATGAAAAATGAATCATGAATTGTATCATGAATCATGAATCGAATCATGAATCTTGAATCATGAATTGAATCATGAATCATGAATCATGAATCATGAATTGAATAATGAATCATGAATCATGAGTCAAGAATCATGAATCGAATCATGAATCATGAATCATGAATCATGAATCATGAATCATGAATTGAATCATGAATCATGAATCATGAATCGAATCATGAATCATGAATCATTAATCATGAATCATGAATTGAATCATGAATCATGAATCATGAATCATGAATCATGAATCATGAATCGAATCATGAATCATGAATCATGAATTGAATCATGAATCATGAATCATGAATCATGAATCATGAATCATGAATCATGAATCGAATCATGAATCATGAATCAAGAATCATGAATCGAATCATGAATCATGAATCGAATCATAAATCATGAATCGAATCATGAATCGAATCATAAATCATGATTTGAATCATGAATCATGAATCAAGAATCATAAATCACGAATCATGAATTGAATCATGAATCATGAATCATGAATCATGAATTGAATCATGAATCATGAATCATGAATCGAATCATGAATCATGAATCATTAATCATGAATCATGAATTGAATCATGAATCATGAATCATGAATCATGAATCATGAATCATGAATTGAATCATGAATCATGAATCATGAATTGAATCATGAATCATGAATCATGAATCATGAATCATGAATCATGAATCATGAATCGAATCATGAATCATGAATCAAGAATCATGAATCGAATCATGAATCATGAATCGAATCATAAATCATGAATCGAATCATGAATCGAATCATAAATCATGAATCGAATCATGAATCATGAATCAAGAATCATAAATCACGAATCATGAATTGAATCATGAATCATGAATCATGAATCATGAATCATGAATTGAATCATGAATCATGAATCATGAATCGAATCATGAGTCATGAATCATGAATCATGAATTGAATCATGAATCATGAATCATGAATCGAATCATGAATCATGAATCGAATCATGAATCATGAATCGAATCATGAATCATGAATCGAATCATGAATCGAATCATGAATCATGAATCATAATTTGAATCATGAATCATGAATCATGAATCATGAATTGAATCATGAATCATGAATCATGAATTGAATCATGAATCATGAATTATGAATTGAATCATGAATCATAAATCATGAATCATGAATCGAATCATGAATCATGAATCATGAATCATGAATTGAATCATGAATCATGAATCATGAATTGAATCATGAATCGAATCATGAATCATGAATCATGAATCAAATCATAAATCATGAATCGAATCATGAATCATGAATCATGAATTGAATCATGAATCATAAATCATGAATCATGAATCGAATCATGAATCATGAATCATGAATCATGAATTGAATCATGAATCATGAATCATGAATTGAATCATGAATCATGAATCATGAATTGAATCATGAATCGAATCATGAATCATGAATCATGAATCATAAATTGAATCATGAATCATGAATTGAATCATGAATCATGAATCATGAATTAAATCATGAATCGAATCATGAATCATGAATTGAATCATGAATCATGAATCATAAATTGAATCATGAATCATGAATTGAATCATGAATCGAATCATGAATCATGAATTGAATCATGAATCATAAATTAAATCATGAATCATGAGATGAATCATGAATCATGAATCATGAATTGAATCATGAGTCATGAATCTTGAATTGAATCATGAATTAAATTATGAATCATGAATCAAGAATTGAATCATGAATCATGAATCATGAATTCAATAATGAATTATATCATGAATCATGAATCATGAATTGAATCATGAATCATAAATCATGAATTGAATCATGAACCATGAATCGAATCATGAATCATGAATTGAATCATGAATCGAATCATGAATCATGAATCATGAATTGTATCATGAATCATGAATCGAATCATGAATCTTGAATCATGAATTGAATCATAAATCATGAATCATGAATCATGAATTGAATAATGAATCATGAATCATGAGTCAAGAACCATTAATCATGAATCATGAATCATGAATCATGAATCATGAATCATGAATCATGAATTGAATCATGAATCATGAATCATGAATTGAATCATGAATCATGAATCATGAATCATGAATCATGAATCATGAATTGAATCATGAATCATGAATCATGAATCGAATCATGAATTATGAATCAAGAATCATGAATCGAATCATGAATCATGAATCGAATCATAAATCATGAATCATGAATCGAATCATAAATCATGAATCGAATCATGAATCATGAATCAAGAATCATGAATCGAATCATGAATCATGAATCGAATCATAAATCACGAATCATGAATTGAATCATGAATCATGAATCATGAATCATGAATCATGAATCATGAATTGAATCATGAATCATGAATCATGAATCGAATCATGAGTCATTAATCATGAATCATGAATTGAATCATGAATCATGAATCATGAATCGAATCATGAATCATGAATCGAATCATGAATCATGAATTGAATCATGAATCATGAATCATGAATCGAATCATGAATCATGAATCATGAATCATGAATCATGAATTGAATCATGAATCATGAATCATGAATCATGAATTGAATCATGAATCATGAATCATGAATTGAATCATGAGTCATAAATTATGAATTGAATCATGAATCATGAATCATGAATCATGAATTGAATCATGAATCATGAATCATGAATCATAAATCGAATCATAAATCATGAATCAAGAATCATAAATCGAATCATGAATCATGAATCGAATCATGAATCAAATCATGAATTGAATCATGAATCATGAATCATGAATCATGAATTGAATCATGAATCATGAATCATGAATCATGAATCATGAATCATAAATCGAATCATTAATCATGAATCATGAATCGAATCATGAATCATGAATTGAATAATGAATCATGAATCATGACTTATGAATTGAATCCTGAATCATGAATCATGAATTGAATCATGAATCATGAATCATGAATCATGATCCATGAATCATGAATTGAATCATGAATCATGAATCATGAATTGAATCATGAATCATGAATCATGAATCATGAATCATGAATCATAAATCGAATCATTAATCATGAATCATGAATCGAATCATGAATCATGAATTGAATAATGAATCATGAATCATGACTTATGAATTGAATCCTGAATCATGAATCATGAATTGAATCATGAATCATGAATCATGAATCATGCATCATGAATCATAAATCGAATCATGAATCATGAATCGAATCATGAATCATGAATCGAATCATGAATCATGAATCATGAATCATGAATTAAATCATGAATCATGAATCATAAATTGAATCATGAATCATGGATTGAATCATGAATCATGAATCATGAATCATGCATCATGAATCATAAATCGAATCATGAATCATGAATCGAATCATGAATCATGAATCATGAATCATGAATTAAATCATGAATCATGAATCATAAATTGAATCATGAATCATGAATTGAATCATGAATCATGAGTCGAATCATGAATAATGAGTCGAATCATGAATCATGAATCATGAATTGAATCATGAATCATGAATCATACATTGAATAATGAATCATGAATTGAATCATGACTCATGAATCGAATCATGAATCATGAATCATGAATTGAATCATGAATCATGAATCATGAATCATGAATCATAAATCGAATCATGAATCATGAATCATGAATCATGAATCATGAATTGAATCATGAATCATGAATCATGAATTGAATCATGAATCATGAATTGAATCATGAATCATAAATTATGAATTGAATCATGAATCATGAATCATGAATCATGAATTGAATCATGAATCATGAATCATGAATCATAAATCGAATCATAAATCATGAATCAAGAATCATAAATCGAATCATGAATCATGAATCGAATCATGAATCAAATCATGAATTGAATCATGAATCATGAATCATGAATCATAAAACGAATCATGAATCATGAATCATGAATCATGATCCATGAATCATGAATTGAATCATGAATCATGAATCATGAATTGAATCATGAATCATGAATCATGAATCATGAATCATGAATCATAAATCGAATCATTAATCATGAATCATGAATCGAATCATGAATCATGAATTGAATAATGAATCATGAATCATGACTTATGAATTGAATCCTGAATCATGAATCATGAATTGAATCATGAATCATGAATCATGAATCATGCATCATGAATCATAAATCGAATCATGAATCATGAATCGAATCATGAATCATGAATCATGAATCATGAATTAAATCATGAATCATGAATCATAAATTGAATCATGAATCATGGATTGAATCATGAATCATGAATCATGAATCATGCATCATGAATCATAAATCGAATCATGAATCATGAATCGAATCATGAATCATGAATCATGAATCATGAATTAAATCATGAATCATGAATCATAAATTGAATCATGAATCATGAATTGAATCATGAATCATGAGTCGAATCATGAATAATGAGTCGAATCATGAATCATGAATCATGAATTGAATCATGAATCATGAATCATACATTGAATAATGAATCATGAATTGAATCATGACTCATGAATCGAATCATGAATCATGAATCATGAATTGAATCATGAATCATGAATCATGAATCATGAATCATAAATCGAATCATGAATCATGAATCATTAATTGAATCATGAATCATGAATCATGAATTGAATCATGAATCATGAATCATGAATCATGAATCATGAATCGAATCATGAATCATGAATCAAGAATCATAAATCGAATCATGAATCATGAATCGAATCATAAATCATGAATCGAATCATGAATCGAATCATAAATCATGAATCTAATCATGAATCATGAATCAAGAATCATAAATCACGAATCATGAATTGAATCATGAATCATGAATCATGAATCATGAATCATGAATCATGAATCATGAATTGAATCATGAATCATGAATCATGAATCGAATCATGAGTCATGAATCATGAATCATGAATTGAATCATGAATCATGAATCATGAATCGAATCATGAATCATGAATCGAATCATGAATCATGAATCATAATTTGAATCATGAATCATGAATCATAATTTGAATCATGAATCATGAATCATGAATCATGAATTGAATCATGAATCATGAATCATGAATTGAATCATGAATCATGAATTATGAATTGAATCATGAATCATAAATCATGAATCATGAATCGAATCATGAATCATGAATCATGAATTGAATCATGAATCATGAATCATGAATTGAATCATGAATCGAATCATGAATCATGAATCATGAATCAAATCATAAATCATGAATCGAATCATGAATCATGAATCATGAATTGAATCATGAATCATAAATCATGAATCATGAATCGAATCATGAATCATGAATCATGAATCATGAATTGAATCATGAATCATGAATCATGAATTGAATCATGAATCGAATCATGAATCATGAATCATGAATCATAAATTGAATCATGAATCATGAATTGAATCATGAATCATGAATCATGAATTGAATCATGAATCGAATCATGAATCATGAATTGAATCATGAATCATGAATCATAAATTGAATCATGAATCATGAATTGAATCATGAATCGAATCATGAATCATGAATTGAATCATGAATCATAAATTAAATCATGAATCATGAATTGAATCATGAATCATGAATCATGAATTGAATCATGAGTCATGAATCTTGAATTGAATCATGAATTAAATTATGAATCATGAATCAAGAATTGAATCATGAATCATGAATCATGAATCATAAATTGAATCATGAATCATGAATCATGAATTCAATCATGAATTATATCATGAATCATGAATCATGAATTGAATCATGAATCATAAATCATGAATTGAATCATGAATCGAATCATGAATCATGAATTGAATCATGAATCGAATCATGAATCATGAATCATGAATTGTATCATGAATCATGAATCGAATCATGAATCATGAATCATGAATTGAATAATGAATCATGAATCATGAGTCAAGAATCATGAATCATGAATCATGAATCATGAATTGAATCATGAATCATGAATCATGAATTGAATCATGAATCATAAATTGAATCATGAATCATGAATTGAATCATGAATCATGAATCATGAATCATGAATCATGAATTGAATCATGAATCATGAATCATGAATCGAATCATGAATCATGAATCAAGAATCATGAATCGAATCATGAATCATGAATCGAATCATAAATCATGAATCATGAATCGAATCATAAATCATGAATCGAATCATGAATCATGAATCAAGAATCATGAATCGAATCATGAATCCTGAATCGAATCATAAATCACGAATCATGAATTGAATCATGAATCATGAATCATGAATCATGAATCATGAATCATGAATCATGAATCATGAATCATGAATTGAATCATGAATCATGAATCATGAATCATGAATCATGAATCATGAATTGAATCATGAATTGAATCATGAATCATGAATCATAAATCGAATCATGAATCATGAATCGAATCATGAATCATGAATCATGAATCATGAATTAAATCATGAATCATGAATCATAAATTGAATCATGAATCATGGATTGAATCATGAATCATGAATCATGAATCATGCATCATGAATCATAAATCGAATCATGAATCATGAATCGAATCATGAATCATGAATCATGAATCATGAATTAAATCATGAATCATGAATCATAAATTGAATCATGAATCATGAATTGAATCATGAATCATGAGTCGAATCATGAATAATGAGTCGAATCATGAATCATGAATCATGAATTGAATCATGAATCATGAATCATACATTGAATAATGAATCATGAATTGAATCATGACTCATGAATCGAATCATGAATCATGAATCATGAATTGAATCATGAATCATGAATCATGAATCATGAATCATAAATCGAATCATGAATCATGAATCATTAATTGAATCATGAATCATGAATCATGAATTGAATCATGAATCATGAATCATGAATCATGAATCATGAATCGAATCATGAATCATGAATCAAGAATCATAAATCGAATCATGAATCATGAATCGAATCATAAATCATGAATCGAATCATGAATCGAATCATAAATCATGAATCTAATCATGAATCATGAATCAAGAATCATAAATCACGAATCATGAATTGAATCATGAATCATGAATCATGAATCATGAATCATGAATCATGAATCATGAATTGAATCATGAATCATGAATCATGAATCGAATCATGAGTCATGAATCATGAATCATGAATTGAATCATGAATCATGAATCATGAATCGAATCATGAATCATGAATCGAATCATGAATCATGAATCATAATTTGAATCATGAATCATGAATCATAATTTGAATCATGAATCATGAATCATGAATCATGAATTGAATCATGAATCATGAATCATGAATTGAATCATGAATCATGAATTATGAATTGAATCATGAATCATAAATCATGAATCATGAATCGAATCATGAATCATGAATCATGAATTGAATCATGAATCATGAATCATGAATTGAATCATGAATCGAATCATGAATCATGAATCATGAATCAAATCATAAATCATGAATCGAATCATGAATCATGAATCATGAATTGAATCATGAATCATAAATCATGAATCATGAATCGAATCATGAATCATGAATCATGAATCATGAATTGAATCATGAATCATGAATCATGAATTGAATCATGAATCGAATCATGAATCATGAATCATGAATCATAAATTGAATCATGAATCATGAATTGAATCATGAATCATGAATCATGAATTGAATCATGAATCGAATCATGAATCATGAATTGAATCATGAATCATGAATCATAAATTGAATCATGAATCATGAATTGAATCATGAATCGAATCATGAATCATGAATTGAATCATGAATCATAAATTAAATCATGAATCATGAATTGAATCATGAATCATGAATCATGAATTGAATCATGAGTCATGAATCTTGAATTGAATCATGAATTAAATTATGAATCATGAATCAAGAATTGAATCATGAATCATGAATCATGAATCATAAATTGAATCATGAATCATGAATCATGAATTCAATCATGAATTATATCATGAATCATGAATCATGAATTGAATCATGAATCATAAATCATGAATTGAATCATGAATCGAATCATGAATCATGAATTGAATCATGAATCGAATCATGAATCATGAATCATGAATTGTATCATGAATCATGAATCGAATCATGAATCATGAATCATGAATTGAATAATGAATCATGAATCATGAGTCAAGAATCATGAATCATGAATCATGAATCATGAATTGAATCATGAATCATGAATTGAATCATGAATCATAAATTGAATCATGAATCATGAATTGAATCATGAATCATGAATCATGAATCATGAATCATGAATTGAATCATGAATCATGAATCATGAATCGAATCATGAATCATGAATCAAGAATCATGAATCGAATCATGAATCATGAATCGAATCATAAATCATGAATCATGAATCGAATCATAAATCATGAATCGAATCATGAATCATGAATCAAGAATCATGAATCGAATCATGAATCCTGAATCGAATCATAAATCACGAATCATGAATTGAATCATGAATCATGAATCATGAATCATGAATCATGAATCATGAATCATGAATCATGAATCATGAATTGAATCATGAATCATGAATCATGAATCATGAATCATGAATCATGAATTGAATCATGAATTGAATCATGAATCATGAATCATGAATCGAATCATGAATCATGAATCGAATCATGAATCATGAATCGAATCATGAATCATGAATCATGAATTGAATCATGAATCATGAATCATGAATCATGAATCGAATCATGATCATGAATCATGAATCATGAATCATGAATCATGAATTGAATCATGAATCATGAATCATGAATCATGAATTGAATCATGAATCATGAATCATGAATTGAATCATGAATCATGAATTATGAATTGAATCATGAATCATGAATCATGAATCATGAATTGAATCATGAATCGTGAATCATGAATCATAAATCGAATCATAAATCATGAATCAAGAATCATAAATCGAATCATGAATCATGAATCGAATCATGAATCAAATCATGAATTGAATCATGAATCATGAATCATGAATCATAAAACGAATCATGAATCATGAATCATGAATCATGATCCATGAATCATGAATTGAATCATGAATCATGAATCATGAATTGAATCATGAATCATGAATCATGAATCATGAATCATGAATCATAAATCGAATCATTAATCATGAATCATGAATCGAATCATGAATCATGAATTGAATAATGAATCATGAATCATGACTTATGAATTGAATCCTGAATCATGAATCATGAATCATGAATTGAATCATGAATCATGAATCATGAATCATGCATCATGAATCATAAATCGAATCATGAATCATGAATCGAATCATGAATCATGAATCATGAATCATGAATTAAATCATGAATCATGAATCATAAGTTGAATCATGAATCATGGATTGAATCATGAATCATGAATCATGAATCATGCATCATGAATCATAAATCGAATCATGAATCATGAATCGAATCATGAATCATGAATCATAAATTGAATCATGAATCATGAATTGAATCATGAATCATGAGTCGAATCATGAATAATGAGTCGAATCATGAATCATGAATCATGAATTGAATCATGAATCATGAATCATACATTGAATAATGAATCATGAATTGAATCATGACTCATGAATTGAATCATGAATCATGAATCATGAATTGAATCATGAATCATGAATCATGAATCATGAATCATAAATCGAATCATGAATCATGAGTTGAATCAGGATTCGAATCATGAATTGAATTATGAATCATGAATTGAATCATGAATCATGAATCTTGAATCATGAATCATGAATTGAATCATGAATCATGAATTGAATCATGAATCATGAATCATGAATCCTGAATCATGAATCATGAATCATTAATAATTAATCATGAATTGAATCATGAATCATGAATCATGAATCGAATTATGAATCATGAATTGAATCATGAATCATGAATTGAATCATGAATCATGAATCATGAATCGAATCATGAATCATGAATCAAGAATCATGAATCGAATCATGAATCATGAATTGAATCATGAATCATGAATCATAAATTGAATCATGAATCATGAATTGAATCATGAATCATGAATCATGAATTGAATCATGAGTCATGAATCTTGAATTGAATCATAAATTAAATTATGAATCATGAATCATAAATTGAATCATAAATCATGAATCATGAATCATAAATTGAATCATGAATCATGAATTCAATCATGAATTAAATCATGAATCATGAATCATGAATTGAATCATGATTCATAAATCATGAATTGAATCATGAACCATGAATCGAATCATGAATCATGAATTGAATCATGAATCGAATCATGAATCATGAATCATGAATCGAATCATGAATCATGAATCGAATCATGAATCTTGAATCATGAATTGAATCATGAATCATGAATCATGAATCATGAATCATGAATTGAATAATGAATCATGAATCATGAGTCAAGAAATATGAATCGAATCATGAATCATGAATTATGAATCATGAATCATGAATTGAATCATTATTCATGAATCATGAATTGAATCATGAATCATGAATCATGAATCATGAATCATGAATTGAATCATGAATCATGAATTATGAATCATGAATTGAATCATGAATTATGAATCATGAATTGAATCATGAATCATGAATCATGAATCATGAATCATGAATCATGAATCATGAATTGAATCATGAATCATGAATCATGAATCATGAATTGAATCATGAATCAAGAATCATGAATCGAATCATGAATCATGAATCGAATCATAAATCATGAATCATGAATCGAATCATAAATCATGAATCGAATCATGAATCATGAATCAAGAATCATGAATCGAATCCTGAATCATGAATCGAATCATAAATCACGAATCATGAATTGAATCATGAATCATGAATCATGAATCATGAATCATGAATCATGAATTGAATCATGAATCATGAATCATGATTTGAATCATGAGTCATGAATCATGAATTGAATCATGAATCATGAATCATGAATCGAATCATGAATCATGAATCGAATCATGAATCATGAATCGAATCATGAATCATGAATTGAATCATGAATCATGAATCATGAATTATGAATTGAATCATGAATCATGAATCATGAATTGAATCATGAATCATGAATTATGAATTGAATCATGAATCATGAATCATGAATCATGAATTGAATCATGAATCATGAATCATAAATCGAATCATAAATCATGAATCAAGAATCATGAATCGAATCATGAATCATGAATCGAATCATGAATCAAATCATGAATTGAATCATGAATCATGAATCATGAATCATAAAACGAATCATGAATCATGAATCATGAATTGAATCATGAATCATGAATCATGAATCATGAATCATGAATCATGAATCATAAATCGAATCATTAATCATGAATCATGAATCGAATCATGAATCATGAATCATGAATTGAATAGTCGAATCATGAATCAAATCATGAATTGAATCATGAATCATGAATCATGAATCATGAATTGAATCATGAATCATGAATCATGAATTGAATCATGAATCATGAATCATGAATCATGAATCATGAATCATGAATCATAAATCGAATCATTAATCATGAATCATGAATCGAATCATGAATCATGAATCATGAATTGAATAATGAATCATGAATCATGACTTATGAATTGAATCATGAATCATTAATCATGAATTGAATCATGAATCATGAATCATGAATCATGCATCATAAATCATAAATCGAATCATGAATCATGAATCGAATCATGAATCATAAATCATGAATCATGAATTGAATCATGAATCATGAATCATAAATTGAATCATGAATCATGAATTGAATCATGAATCATGAATCATAAATTGAATCATGAATTATGAATTGAATATGAATCATGAGTCGAATCATGAATCATGAATCATGAATCATGAATTGAATCATGAATCATGAATCATACATTGAATCATGAATCATGAATTGAATCATGACTCATGAATCGAATCATGAATCATGAATCATGAATTGAATCATGAATCATGAATCGGATCATGAATCATGAATCATGAATTGAATCATGAATCATGAATTGAATCATGAATCATGAATCATGAATCATGAATCATGAATCATGAATCATAAATCGAATCATGAATCATGAGTTGAATCAGGATTCGAATCATGAATTGAATTATGAATCATGAATTGAATCATGAATCATGAATCTTGAATCATGAATCATGAATTGAATCATGAATCATGAATTGAATCATGAATCATGAATCATGAATCATGAATCATTAATCATGAATTGAATCATGAATCATGAATCATGAATCGAATCATGAATCATGAATTGAATCATGAATCATGAATCATGAATCATGAATCATGAATTGAATCATGAATCATGAATCATGAATCGAATCATGAATCATGAATCAAGAATCATGAATCGAATCATGAATCATGAATCATGAATCATGAATCATGAATTGAATCATGAATCATGAATCATGAATTGAATCATGAATCATGAATTGAATCATAAATCGAATCATGAATCATGAATCATAAATTGAATCATGAATCATGAATTGAATCATGAATCATAAATCATGAATCATAAATTGAATCATGAATCATGAATCATGAATTGAATCATGAATCATGAATCATGAATTGAATCATGAGTCATGAATCTTGAATTGAATCATGAATTAAATTATGAATCATGAATCAAGAATTGAATCATGAATCATGAATCATGAATCATAAATTGAATCATGAATCATGAATCTTGAATTGAATCATGAATTAAATCATGAATCATGAATTGAATCATGAATCATGAATCATGAATTGAATCGAATCCTGAATCTTGAATCATGAATTGAATCATGAATCATGAATCATGAATCATGAATTGAATCATGAATCATGAATCGAATCATGAATCATGAGTCAAGAATCATGAATCGAATCATGAATCATGAATCATGAATCATGAATCATGAATTGAATCATGAATCATGAATCATGAATTGAATCATGAATCATGAATTATGAATTGAATCATGAATCATAAATCATGAATCATGAATCGAATCATGAATCATGAATTGAATCATGAATCATGAATTGAATCATAAATCGAATCATGAATCATGAATTGAATCATGAATCATGAATCATGAATTGAATCATGAATCGAATCATGAATCATGAATCGAATAATGAATCATGAATCATGAATCAAATCATAAATCATGAATCGAATCATGAATCATGAATCATGAATTGAATCATGAATCATAAATCATGAATCATGAATCGAATCATGAATCATGAATCATGAATCATGAATTGAATCATGAATCATGAATCATGAATTGAATCATGAATCGAATCATGAATCATGAATCATGAATCATAAATTGAATCATGAATCATGAATTGAATCATGAATCATGAATCATGAAATGAATCATGAATCGAATCATGAATCATGAATTGAATCATGAATCATGAATCATAAATTGAATCATGAATCATGAATTGAATCATGAATCCAATCATGAATCATGAATTGAATCATGAATCATAAATTAAATCATGAATCATGAATTGAATCATGAATCATGAATCATGAATTGAATCATGAGTCATGAATCTTGAATTGAATCATGAATTAAATTATGAATCATGAATCAAGAATTGAATCATGAATCATGAATTGAATCATGAATCATAAATCATGAATTGAATCATGAACCATGAATCGAATCATGAATCATGAATTGAATCATGAATCGAATCATGAATCATGAATCATGAATTGTATCATGAATCATGAATCGAATCATGAATCTTGAATCATAATTTGAATCATGAATCATGAATTGAATAATGAATCATGAATCATGAGTCAAGAATTGAATCATGAATCATGAATCATGAATTGAATCATGAATCATGAATCATAAATCATGAATTGAATCATGAATCATGAATCATGAATTGAATCATGAATCATGAATCATGAATTGAATCATGAATCATGAATCATGAATTGAATCATGAATCATGAATCATGAATTGAATCATGAATCATGAATCATGAATCATGAATCATGAATCATGAATTGAATCATGAATCATGAATCATGAATTGAATCATAAATCATGAATCATGAATCATGAATCATGAATCATGAATTGAATCATGAATCATGAATCATGAATCGAATCATGAATCAAGAATCATGAATCGAATCATGAATCATGAATCGAATCATAAATCATGAATCATGAATCGAATCATAAATCATGAATCGAATCATGAATCATGAATCAAGAATCATGAATCGAATCATGAATCATGAATCGAATCATAAATCACGAATCATGAATTGAATCATGAATCATGAATCATGAATCATGAATCATGAATTGAATCATGAATCATGAATCATGAATCGAATCATGAGTCATGAATCATGAATCATGAATTGAATCATGAATCATGAATCATGAATCGAATCAAGAATCATGAATCGAATCATGAATCATGAATCGAATCATGAATCATGAATCATGAATTGAATCATGAATCATGAATCATGAATCATGAATCATGAATCATGAATTGAATCATGAATCATGAATCATGAATCATGAATCAAATCATGAATCATGAATCATGAATCATGAATCATGAATTGAATCATGAATCATGAATCATGAATCATGAATTGAATCATGAATCATGAATCATGAATTGAATCATGAATCATGAATTATGAATTGAATCATGAATCATGAATCATGAATTGAATCATGAATCATGAATCATGAATCATAAATCGAATCATAAATCATGAATCAAGAATCATAAATCGAATCATGAATCATGAATCGAATCATGAATCAAATCATGAATTGAATCATGAATCATGAATCATGAATCATAAAACGAATCATGAATCATGAATCATGAATCATGAATCATGAATTGAATCATGAATCATGAATCATGAATTGAATCATGAATCATGAATCATGAATTGAATCATGAATCATGAATCATGAATCATGAATCATGAATCATAAATCGAATCATTAATCATGAATCATGAATCGAATCATGAATCATGAATCATGAATTGAATAATGAATCATGAATCATGACTTATGAATTGAATCATGAATCATGAATCATGAATTGAATCATGAATCATGAATCATGAATCATGCATCATGAATCATAAATCGAATCATGAATCATGAATCGAATCATGAATCATGAATCATGAATCATGAATTAAATCATGAATAATGAATCATAAATTGAATCATGAATCATGAATTGAATCATGAATCATGAATCATGAATCATGAATCATGAATCATGAATTGAATCATGAATCATGAATCATACATTGAATCATGAATCATGAATTGAATCATGACTCATGAATCGAATCATGAATCATGAATCATGAATTGAATCATGAATCATGAATCATGAGTTGAATCATAAATCGAATCATGAATCATGAGTTGAATCAGGATTCGAATCATGAATTATGAATCATGAATTGAATCATGAATCATGAATCTTGAATCATGAATCATGAATTGAATCATGAATCATGAATTGAATCATGAATCATGAATCATGAATCATGAATCATGAATCATTAATCATGAATTGAATCATGAATCATGAATCATGATTCGAATCATGAATCATGAATTGAATCATGAATCATGAATCATGAATCATGAATTGAATCATGAATCATGAATCATGAATCGAATCATGAATCATGAATCAAGAATCATGAATCGAATCATGAATCATGAATTGAATCATGAATCATGAATCATAAATTGAATCATGAATCATGAATTGAATCATGAATCATGAATTGAATCATGAGTCATGAATCTTGAATTGAATCATGAATTAAATTATGAATCATGAATCATAAATTGAATCATGAATCATGAATCACGAATCATAAATTGAATCATGAATCATGAATTCAATCATGAATTAAATCATAAATCATGAATCATGAATTGAGTCATGAATCATAAATCATGAATTGAATCATGAACCATGAATCGAATCATGAATCATGAATTGAATCATGAATCGAATCATGAATCATGAATCATGAATTGTATCATGAATCATGAATCGAATCATGAATCTTGAATCATGAATTGAATCATGAATCATGAATCATGAATCATGAATTGAATAATGAATCATGAATCATGAGTCAAGAATCATGAATCGAATCATGAATCATGAATCATAAATCATGAATCATGAATTGAATTATTATTCATGAATCATGAATTGAATCATGAATCATGAATCATGAATCATGAATCATGAATTGAATCATGAATCATGAATCATGAATTATGAATCATGAATTGAGTCATGAATCATGAATCATGAATTGAATCATGAATCATGAATCATGAATCGAATCATGAATCATGAATCAAGAATCATGAATCGAATCATGAATCATGAATCAAATCATAAATCATGAATCATGAATCGAATCATAAATCATGAATCGAATCATGAATCAAGAATCATGAATCGAATCATGAATCATGAATCGAATCATAAATCATGAATCATGAATTGAATCATGAATCATGAATCGAATCATGAATCATGAATCGAATCATGAATCATGAATCGTGAATCTTGAATCATGAATTGAATCATGAATCATGAATCATGAATCATGAATTGAATCATGAATCATGAATCATGAATTGAATCATGAATCATGAATTATGAATTGAATCATGAATCATGAATCATGAATCATGAATTGAATCATGAATCATGAATCATGAATCATAAATCGAATCATAAATCATGAATCAAGAATCATGAATCGAATCATGAATCATGAATCGAATCATGAATCAAATCATGAATCGAATCATGAATCATGAATCATGAATCATGAATCATGAATTGAATCATGAATCATGAATCATGAATTGAATCATGAATCATGAATCATGAATCATGAATCATGAATCATAAATCGAATCATTAATCATGAATCATGAATCGAATCATGAATCATGAATCATGAATCATGAATCATGAATCATGAATCATAAATCGAATCATTAATCATGAATCATGAATCGAATCATGAATCATGAATCATGAATCATGCATCATGAATCATAAATCTAATCATGAATCATGAATCGAATCATGAATCATGAATCATGAATCATGAATTGAATCATGAATCATGAATTGAATCATGAATCATAAATTGAATAATGAATTATGAATTGAATCATGAATCATGAGTCGAATCATGAATCATGAATCATGAATCATGAATTGAATCATGAATCATGAATCATACATTGAATCATGAATCATGAATTGAATCATGACTCATGAATCGAATCATGAATCATGAATCATGAATTGAATCATGAATCATGAATCATGAATCATGAATCATAAATCGAATCATGAATCATGAGTTGAATCAGGATTCGAATCATGAATTGAATTATGAATCATGAATTGAATCATGAATCATGAATCTTGAATCATGAATCATGAATTGAATCATGAATCATGAATTGAATCATGAATCATGAATCATGAATCATGAATCATTAATCATGAATTGAATCATGAATCATGAATCATGAATCGAATCATGAATCATGAATTGAATCATGAATCATGAATCATGAATCATGAATCATGAATCATGAATTGAATCATGAATCATGAATCGAATCATGAATCATGAATCAAGAATCATGAATCGAATCATGAATCATGAATCATGAATCATGAATTGAATCATGAATCATGAATCATGAATTGAATCATGAATCATAAATTGAATCATGAATCGAATAATGAATCATGAATTGAATCATGAATCATGAATCATAAATTGAATCATGAATCATGAATTGAATCATGAATCATAAATCATGAATCATAAATTGAATCATGAATCATGAATCATGAATTGAATCATGAATTAAATCATGAATCATGAATTAAATTATGAATCATGAATCAAGAATTGAATCATGAATTAAATTATGAATCATGAATCAAGAATTGAATCATGAATCATCAATCATGAATCATAAATTGAATCATGAATCATGAATCATGAATTGAATCATGAATTAAATCATAATTCATGAATTGAATCATGAATCATGAATCATGAATTGAATCGAATCCTGAATCTTGAATCATGAATTGAATCATGAATCATGAATCATGAATCATGTATTGAATAATGAATCATGAATCATGAATCGAATCATGAATCATGAGTCAAGAATCATGAATCGAATCATGAATCATGAATCATGAATCATGAATCATGAATCATGAATCATGAATCATGAATTGAATCATGAATCATGAATCATGAAATGAATCACGAATTGAATCATGAATCATGCATCATGAATCATAAATCGAATCATGAATCATGCATCGAATCATGCATCATGAATCATAAATCGAATCATGAATCATGAATCATGAATCATGAATTGAATCATGAATCATGAATCATGAATCGAATCATGAATCATGAATCAAGAATCATGAATCGAATCATGAATCATGAATCAAATTATAAATCATGAATCATGAATCGAATCATGAATCATGAATCAAGAATCATGAATCGAATCATGAATCATGAATCGAATCATAAATCATGAATCATGAATTGAATCATGAATCATGAATCGAATCATGAATCATGAATCGAATCATGAATCATGAATCGTGAATCATGAATCATGAATTGAATCATGAATCATGAATCATGAATCATGAATTGAATCATGAATCATGAATCATGAATTGAATCATGAATCATGAATTATGAATTGAATCATGAATCATGAATCATGAATCATGAATTGAATCATGAATCATGAATCATGAATCATAAATCGAATCATAAATCATGAATCAAGAATCATGAATCGAATCATGAATCATGAATCGAATCATGAATCAAATCATGAATTGAATCCTGAATCATGAATCATGAATCATAAAACGAATCATGAATCATGAATCATGAATCATGAATTGAATCATGAATCATGAATCATGAATCATGAATTGAATCATGAATCATGAATCATGAATCATGAATCATGAATCATGAATCATAAATCGAATCATTAATCATGAATCATGAATCGAATCATGAATCATGAATCAGGAATTGAATAATGAATCATGAATCATGACTTATGAATTGAATCATGAATCATGAATCATGAATTGAATCATGAATCATGAATCATGAATCATGCATCATGAATCATAAATCTAATCATGAATCATGAATCGAATCATGAATCATGAATCATGAATTGAATCATGAATCATGAATCATAAATTGAATCATGAATTATGAATTGAATCATGAATCATGAGTCGAATCATAATTCATGAATCATGAATCATGAATTGAATCATGAATCATGAATCATACATTGAATCATGAATCATGAATTGAATCATGACTCATGAATCGAATCATGAATCATGAATCATGACTTGAATCATGAATCATGAATCATGAATCATGAATCATAAATCGAATCATGAATCATGAGTTGAATCAGGATTCGAATCATGAATTGAATTATGAATCATGAATTGAATCATGAATCATGAATCTTGAATCATGAATCATGAATTGAATCATGAATCATGAATTGAATCATGAATCATGAATCATGAATCATTAATCATGAATTGAATCATGAATCATGAATCATGAATCGAATCATGAATCATGAATTGAATCATGAATCATGAATCATGAATCATGAATCATGAATTAAATCATGAATCATGAATCAAATCATGAATCATGAATCAAGAATCATGAATCGAATCATGAATCATGAATCATGAATTGAATCATGAATCATGAATTGAATCATGAATCGAATCATGAATCATGAATTGAATCATGAATCATGAATCATAAATTGAATCATGAATCATGAATTGAATCATGAATCATAAATCATGAATCATAAATTGAATCATGAATCATGAATCATGAATTGAATCATGAATTAAATCATGAATCATGAATTAAATTATGAATCATGAATCAAGAATTGAATCATGAATTAAATTATAAATCATGAATCAAGAATTGAATCATGAATCATCAATCATGAATCATAAATTGAATCATGAATCATAAATTGAATCATGAATCATGAATCATGAATTGAATCATGAATTAAATCATAATTCATGAATTGAATCATGAATCATGAATCATGAATTGAATCGAATCCTGAATCTTGAATCATGAATTGAATCATGAATCATGAATCATGAATCATGTATTGAATAATGAATCATGAATCATGAATCGAATCATGAATCATGAGTCAAGAATCATGAATCGAATCATGAATCATGAATCATGAATCATGAATCATGAATCATGAATCATGAATTGAATCATGAATCATGAATCATGAAATGAATCACGAATTGAATCATGAATCATGAATCATGAATCATGCATCATGAATCATAAATCGAATCATGAATCATGCATCGAATCATGCATCATGAATCATAAATCGAATCATGAATCATGCATCGAATCATGAATCATGAATCATGAATCATAAATTGAATCATGAATCATGAATCATAAATTGAATCATGAATCATGAATCATGAATTGAATCATGAATCATGAATCGAATCATGAATCATGAATCATGAATTGAATCATGAATCATGAATCATACAATGAATCATGAATCATGAATCGAATCATGAATCATGAATCGAATCATGAATCATGAATCATGAATTGAATCATGAATCGTGAATCATAAATCGAATCATGAATCATGAGTTGAATCAGGATTCAAATCATGAATTGAATTATGAATCATGAATTGAATCATGAATCATGAATCTTGAATCATGAATCATGAATTGAATCATGAATCATAAATTGAATCATGAATTATGAATCATGAATCATGAATCATGAATCATGAATCATGAATCATGAATTGAATCATGAATCATGAATCATGAATCGAATCATGAATCATGAATTGAATCATGCATCATGAATCATGAATCATGAATCATGAATCATGAATTGAATCATGAATCATGAATCATGAATCGAATCATGAATCATGATTAATGAATCATGAATTGAATCATGAATCATGAATCATGAATTGAATCATTAATCATGAATCATGAATTGAATCATGAATCATGAATCATGAATCATGAATCATGAATCATGAATCATGAATTATGAATCTTAAATCGATTCATGAATCATGAATCGAATCATGAATCATGAATCATGAATTGAATCATGAATCATAAATCATGAATCATGAATTGAATCATGAATCATGAATCATGAATCATGAATCATGAATCATTAATCATGAATTGAATCATGAATCATGAATCATGAATCGAATCATGAATCATGAATTGAATCATGAATCATGAATCATGAATCATGAATTGAATCATGAATCATGAATCATGAATCGAATCATGAATCATGAATCAAGAATTATGAATCGAATCATGAATCATGAATCATGAATCATGAATCATGAATTGAATCATGAATCATGAATTGAATCATGAATCATGAATTGAATCATGAATCGAATCATGAATCATGAATTGAATCATGAATCATGAATCATAAATTGAATCATGAATCATGAATTGAATCATGAATCATGAATCATAAATTGAATCATGAATCATGAATTGAATCATGAATCATAAATCATGAATCATAAATTGAATCATGAATCATGAATTGAATCATGAATTAAATCATGAATCATGAATTGAATCATGAGTCATGAATCTTGAATTGAATCATGAATTAAATTATGAATCATGAATCAAGAATTGAATCATGAATCATGAATCATAAATTGAATCATGAATCATGAATCATGAATCATGAATCATGAATTGAATCATCAATTAAATCATGAATCATGAATTGAATCACGAATCATGAATCATGAATTGAATCGAATCATGAATCTTGAATCATGAATTGAATCATGAATCATGAATCATGAATCATGAATTGAATAATGAATCATGAATCATGAATCGAATCATGAATCATGAGTCAAGAATCATGAATCGAATCATGAATCATGAATCATGAATCATGAATCATGAATCATGAATCATGAATTGAATCATGAATCATGAATCATGAATCATGAATCATGAATTGAATCATGAATCATGAATCATGAATTGAATCATGAATCATGAATCTTGAATCATGAATTATGAATTGAATCATGAATCATGAATTGAATCATGAATCATGAATCATGAATCATGAATCATGAATCATGAATTGAATCATGAATCATGAATCGAATCATGAATCATGAATCAAGAATCATGAATCGAATCATGAATCATGAATCAAGAATCATGAATCGAATCATGAATCATGAATCGAATCATAAATCATGAATCCTGAATTGAATCATGAATCAAATCATAAATCATGAATCAAGAATCATGAATTGAATCATGAATCATGAATCAAATCATAAATCATGAATCATGAATTGAATCATGAATCAAATCATGAATCATGAATCATGAATCATGAATTGAATCATGAATCATGAATCATGAATCGAATCATGAATCATGAATCATGAATCATGAATCATGAATTGAATCATGAATCATGAATCATGAATTGAATCATGAATCATGAATCATGAATTGAATCATAAATCATGAATCATGAATCATGAATCATGAATCATGAATCATAAATCGAATCATTAATCATGAATCATGAATTGAATCATTAATCATGAATCATGAATTGAATCATGAATCATGAATCATGACTTAAGAATTAAATCATGAATCATGAATCATGAATTGAATCATGAATCATGAATCATGAATCATGAATCATGAATCATGAATCATGAATCATGCATCATGAATCATGAATTGAATCATGAATCATGAATCGAATCATGAATCATGAATCATGAATTGAATCATGAATCATGAATCATACATTGAATCATGAATCATGAATCGAATCATGAATCATGAATCGAATCATGAATCATGAATCGAATCATGAATCATGAATCATGAATTGAATCATGAATCATAAATCAAATCATGAATCATGAGTTGAATCAGGATTCAAATCATGAATTGAATTATGAATAATGAATTGAATCATGAATCATGAATCTTGAATCATGAATCATGAATTGAATCATGAATCATAAATTGAATCATGAATCATGAATCATGAATCATGAATCATGAATTGAATCATGAATCATGAATCATGAATCGAATCATGAATCATGAATTGAATCATGCATCATGAATCATGAATCATGAATTGAATCATGAATCATGAATTGAATCATTAATCATGAATCATGAATTGAATCATGAATCATGAATCATGAATCATGAATTGAATCATGAATCATGAATCATGAATCATGAATCATGAATTCAGAATCTTAAATCGATTCATGAATCATGAATCATGAATCGAATCATAAATCATGAATCGAATCATGAATCATGAATCATGAATCATGAATTGAATCATGAATCATGAATCATGAGTCATAAATTGAATCATGAATCATGAATTGAATCATGAATCATGAATCATGAATTGAATCATGAATCAAATCATGAATCATGAATTGAATCATGAATCATGAATCATAAATTGAATCATGAATCATGAATCATGAATTGAATCATGAATCGAATCATGAATCATGAATTGAATCATGAATCATGAATCATAAATTGAATCATGAATCATGAATTGAATCATGAATCATGAATCATGAATTGAATCATGAATTATGAATCTTAAATCGATTCATGAATCATGAATCATGAATCAAATCTTAAATCATGAATCGAATCATGAATCATGAATCATGAATTGAATCATGAATCATAAATCATGAATTGAATCATGAATCGAATCATGAATCATGAATCATGAATCATAAATTGAATCATGAATCGAATTATGAATCATGAATTGAATCATGAATCATGAATCATAAAATGAATCATGAATCATGAATCATGAATTGAATCATGAATCGAATCATGAATCATGAATTGAATCATGAATCATGAATCATAAATTGAATCATGAATCATGAATTGAATCATGAATCATGAATCATGAATTAAATCATGAGTCATGAATCTTGAATTGAATCATGAATTAAATTATGAATCATGAATCAAGAATTGAATCATGAATCATGAATCATGAATCATAAATTGAATCATGAATCATGAATCATGAATTGAATCATGAATTAAATCATGAATTATGAATCATGAATTGAATCATGAATCATGAATCATGAATTGAATCATGAACCATGAATCGAACCATGAATCATGAATTGAATCATGAATCGAATCATGAATCATGAATTGTATCATGAATCATGAATCGAATCATGAATCTTGAATCATGAATTGAATCATAAATCATGAATCATGAATCATGAATTGAATAATGAATCATGAATCATGAGTCAAGAATCATGAATCGAATCATGAATCATGAATCATGAATCATGAATCATGAATTGAATCATAAATCATGAATCATGAATTGAATCATGAATCATAAATCATGAATCATGAATCATGAATTGAATCATGAATCATGAATCATGAATCATGAAGCATGAATTGAATCATGAATCATGAATCATGAATTGAATCATGAATCATGAATCATGAATCATGAATCATGAATCATGAATCATGAATCATGAATTGAATCATGAATCATGAATCGAATCATGAATCATGAATCATGAATCATGAATTGAATCATGAATCATGAATCATACATTGAATCATGAATCATGAATCGAATCATGAATCATGAATCGAATCATGAATCATGAATCGAATCATGAATCATGAATCATGAATTGAATCATGAATCATAAATCGAATCATGAATCATGAGTTGAATCAGGATTCAAATCATGAATTGAATTATGAATCATGAATTGAATCATGAATCATGAATCTTGAATCATGAATCATGAATTGAATCATGAATCATAAATTGAATCATGAATCATGAATCATGAATCATGAATCATGAATTGAATCATGAATCATGAATCATGAATCGAATCATGAATCATGAATTGAATCATGCATCATGAATCATGAATCATGAATTGAATCATGAATCATGAATCATGAATTGAATCATTAATCATGAATCATTTATTGAATCATGAATCATGAATCATGAATCATGAATTGAATCATGAATCATGAATCATGAATCATGAATCATGAATTATGAATCTTAAATCGATTCATGAATCATGAATCATGAATCGAATCATAAATCATGAATCGAATCATGAATCATGAATCATGAATTGAATCATGAATCATAAATCATGAATCATGAATCGAATCATGAATCATGAATCATGAATCATGAATTGAATCATGAATCATGAATCATGAGTCATAAATTGAATCATGAATCATGAATTGAATCATGAATCATGAATCATGAATTGAATCATGAATCAAATTATGAATCATGAATTGAATCATGAATCATGAATCATAAATTGAATCATGAATCATGAATCATGAATTGAATCATGAATCGAATCATGAATCATGAATTGAATCATGAATCATGAATCATAAATTGAATCATGAATCATGAATTGAATCATGAATCATGAATCATGAATTGAATCATGAATTATGAATCTTAAATCGATTCATGAATCATGAATCATGAATCGAATCTTAAATCATGAATCGAATCATGAATCATGAATCATGAATTGAATCATGAATCATAAATCATGAATTGAATCATGAATCGAATCATGAATCATGAATCATGAATCATAAATTGAATCATGAATCATGAATTGAATCATGAATCATGAATCATGAATTGAATCATGAATCGAATTATGAATCATGAATTGAATCATGAATCATGAATCATAAAATGAATCATGAATCATGAATCATGAATTGAATCATGAATCGAATCATGAATCATGAATTGAATCATGAATCATGAATCATAAATTGAATCATGAATCATGAATTGAATCATGAATCATGAATCATGAATTAAATCATGAGTCATGAATCTTGAATTAAATCATGAATTAAATTATGAATCATGAATCAAGAATTGAATCATGAATCATGAATCATGAATCATAAATTGAATCATGAATCATGAATCATGAATTGAATCATGAATTAAATCATGAATTATGAATCATGAATTGAATCATGAATCATGAATCATGAATTGAATCATGAACCATGAATCGAACCATGAACCATGAATCATGAATTAAATCATGAATCGAATCATGAATCATGAATTGTATCATGAATCATGAATCGAATCATGAATCTTGAATCATGAATTGAATCATAAATCATGAATCATGAATCATGAATTGAATAATGAATCATGAATCATGAGTCAAGAATCATGAATCGAATCATGAATCATGAATCATGAATCATGAATCATGAATTGAATCATAAATCATGAATCATGAATTGAATCATGAATCATGAATCATGAATCATGAATCATGAATTGAATCATGAATCATGAATCATGAATCATGAAGCATGAATTGAATCATGAATCATGAATCATGAATTGAATCATGAATCATGAATCATGAATCATGAATTGAATCATGAATCATGAATCATGAATCATGAATTGAATCATGAATCATGAATCATACATTGAATCATGAATCATGAATTGAATCATGAATCATGAATCATACATTGAATCATGAATCATGAATTGAATCATGAATCATGAATCATGAATCGAATCATGAATCATGAATTGAATCATGCATCATGAATCATGAATCATGAATCATGAATCATGAATTGAATCATGAATCATGAATCATGAATCGAATCATGAATCATGAATCATGAATTGAATCATGAATCATGAATCATGAATCATGAATTGAATCATTAATCATGAATCATGAATTGAATCATGAATCATGAATCATGAATCATGAATTGAATCATGAATCATGAATCATGAATCATGAATCATGAATTATGAATCTTAAATCGATTCATGAATCATGAATCATGAATCGAATCATAAATCATGAATCGAATCATGAATCATGAATCATGAATTGAATCATGAATCATAAATCATGAATCATGAATCGAATCATGAATCATGAATCATGAATTGAATCATGAATCATGAATCATGAGTCATAAATTGAATCATGAATCATGAATTGAATCATGAATCATGAATCATGAATTGAATCATGAATCAAATCATGAATCATGAATTGAATCATGAATCATGAATCATAAATTGAATCATGAATCATGAATCATGAATTGAATCATGAATCGAATCATGAATCATGAATTGAATCATGAATCATGAATCATAAATTGAATCATGAATCATGAATTGAATCATGAATCATGAATCATGAATTGAATCATGAATTATGAATCTTAAATCGATTCATGAATCATGAATCATGAATCGAATCTTAAATCATGAATCGAATCATGAATCATGAATCATGAATCATGAATTGAATCATGAATCATAAATCATGAATTGAATCATGAATCGAATCATGAATCATGAATCATGAATCATAAATTGAATCATGAATCATGAATTGAATCATGAATCATGAATCATGAATTGAATCATGAATCGAATTATGAATCATGAATTGAATCATGAATCATGAATCATAAAATGAATCATGAATCATGAATCATGAATTGAATCATGAATCGAATCATGAATCATGAATTGAATCATGAATCATGAATCATAAATTGAATCATGAATCATGAATTGAATCATGAATCATGAATCATGAATTAAATCATGAGTCATGAATCTTGAATTGAATCATGAATTAAATTATGAATCATGAATCAAGAATTGAATCATGAATCATGAATCATGAATCATAAATTGAATCATGAATCATGAATCATGAATTGAATCATGAATTAAATCATGAATTATGAATCATGAATTGAATCATGAATCATGAATCATGAATTGAATCATGAACCATGAATCGAACCATGAATCATGAATTGAATCATGAATCGAATCATGAATCATGAATTGTATCATGAATCATGAATCGAATCATGAATCTTGAATCATGAATTGAATCATAAATCATGAATCATGAATCATGAATTGAATAATGAATCATGAATCATGAGTCAAGAATCATGAATCGAATCATGAATCATGAATCATGAATCATGAATCATGAATTGAATCATAAATCATGAATCATGAATTGAATCATGAATCATGAATCATGAATCATGAATCATGAATTGAATCATGAATCATGAATCATGAATCATGAAGCATGAATTGAATCATGAATCATGAATCATGAATTGAATCATGAATCATGAATCATGAATCATGAATCATGAATCATGAATTGAATCATGAATCATGAATCATGAATCATGAATCATGAATTGAATCATGAATCATGAATCATGAATCATGAATCATGAATTGAATCATGAATCATGAATCATGAATCATGAATTGAATCATGAATCATGAATCATACATTGAATCATGAATCATGAATTGAATCATGAATCATGAATCGAATCATGAATTGAATCATGAATCGAATCATGAATCATGAATCATGAATCATAAATCGAATCATGAATCATGAGTTGAATCAGGATTCGAATCATGAATTGAATTATAAATCATGAATTGAATCATGAATCTTGAATCATGAATCATGAATTGAATCATGAATCATGAATTGAATCATGAATCATGAATCATGAATAATGAATCATGAATCATGAATCATGAATTGAATCATGAATCATGAATCATGAATCGAATCATGAATCATGAATTGAATCATGAATCATGAATCATGAATCATGAATCATGAATTGAATCATGAATCATGAATCATGAATCGAATCATGAATCATGAATCAAGAATCATGAATCGAATCATGAATCATGAATCATGAATCATGAATCATGAATTGAATCATGAATCATGAATCAAGAATCATGAATCGAATCATGAATCATGAATCATGAATCATGAATCATGAATTGAATCATGAATCATGAATCATGAATCATGAATCATGAATTGAATCATGAATCATGAATCATGAATCAAGAATCATGAATTGAATCATGAATCATGAATCATAAATTGAATCATGAATCATGAATCATGAATCATGAATTGAATCATGAATCATGAATCATGAATCATGAATTATGAATCTTAAATCGATTCATGAATCATGAATCGAATCATGAATCATGAATCATGAATTGAATCATGAATCATAAATCATGAATCATGAATTGAATCATGAATCATGAATCATGAATCATGAATCATGAATCATTAATCATGAATTGAATCATGAATCATGAATCATGAATCGAATCATGAATCATGATTTGAATCATGAATCATGAATCATGAATCATGAATTGAATCATGAATCATGAATCATGAATCGAATCATGAATCATGAATCAAGAATTATGAATCGAATCATGAATCATGAATCATGAATCATGAATTGAATCATGAATCATGAATTGAATCATGAATCATGAATTGAATCATGAATCGAATCATGAATCATGAATTGAATCATGAATCATGAATCATAAATTGAATCATGAATCATGAATTGAATCATGAATTAAATCATGAATCATGAATTGAATCATGAGTCATGAATCTTGAATTGAATCATAAATAAAATTATGAATCATGAATCAAGAATTGAATCATGAATCATAAATTGAATCATGAATCATGAATCATGAATCATGAATCATGAATTGAATCATCAATTAAATCATGAATCATGAATTGAATCACGAATCATGAATCATGAATTGAATCGAATCATGAATCTTGAATCATGAATTGAATCATGAATCATGAATCATGAATCATGAATTGAATAATGAATCATGAATCATGAATCGAATCATGAATCATGAGTCAAGAATCATGAATCGAATCATGAATCATGAATCATGAATCATGAATCATGAATCATGAATTGAATCATGAATCATGAATCATGAATAATGAATTGAATCATGAATCATGAATCATGAATTGAATCATGAATCATGAATCTTGAATCATGAATTATGAATTGAATCATGAATAATGAATTGAATCATGAATCATGAATCATGAATCATGAATCATGAATCATGAATCATGAATTGAATCATGAATCATGAATCGAATCATGAATCATGAATCAAGAATCATGAATCGAATCATGAATCATGAATCAAGAATCATGAATCGAATCATGACTCATGAATCGAATCATAAATCATGAATCCTGAATTGAATCATGAATCAAATCATAAATCATGAATCAAGAATCATGAATTGAATCATGAATCATGAATCAAATCATAAATCATGAATCATGAATTGAATCATGAATCAAATCATGAATCATGAATCATGAATCATGAATTGAATCATGAATCATGAATCATGAATCGAATCATGAATCATGAATCATGAATCATGAATCATGAATTGAATCATGAATCATGAATCATGAATTGAATCATGAATCATGAATTGAATCATAAATCATGAATCATGAATCATGAATCATGAATCATGAATCATAAATCGAATCATTAATCATGAATCATGAATTGAATCATTAATCATGAATCATGAATTGAATCATAAATCATGAATCATGAATTGAATCATGAATCAAATCATGAATCATGAATCATGAATCATGAATTGAATCATGAATCATGAATCATGAATCGAATCATGAATCATGAATCATGAATCATGAATCATGAATTGAATCATGAATCATGAATCATGAATTGAATCATGAATCATGAATTGAATCATAAATCATGAATCATGAATCATGAATCATGAATCATGAATCATAAATCGAATCATTAATCATGAATCATGAATTGAATCATTAATCATGAATCATGAATTGAATCATGAATCATGAATCATGACTTAAGAATTAAATCATGAATCATGAATCATGAATTGAATCATGAATCATGAATCATGAATCATGAATCATGAATCATGAATCATGCATCATGAATCATGAATTGAATCATGAATCATGAATCGAATCATGAATCATGAATCATGAATCATGAATTGAATCATGAATCATGAATCATACATTGAATCATGAATCATGAATCGAATCATGAATCATGAATCGAATCATGAATCATGAATCGAATCATGAATCATGAATCATGAATTGAATCATGAATCATAAATCGAATCATGAATCATGAGTTGAATCAGGATTCAAATCATGAATTGAATTATGAATCATGAATTGAATCATGAATCATGAATCTTGAATCATGAATCATGAATTGAATCATGAATCATAAATTGAATCATGAATCATGAATCATGAATCATGAATCATGAATCATGAATTGAATCATGAATCATGAATCATGAATCGAATCATGAATCATGAATTGAATCATGCATCATGAATCATGAATCATGAATTGAATCATGAATCATGAATCATGAATTGAATCATTAATCATGAATCATGAATTGAATCATGAATCATGAATCATGAATTGAATCATGAATCATGAATCATGAATCATGAATCATGAATTCAGAATCTTAAATCGATTCATGAATCATGAATCATGAATCGAATCATAAATCATGAATCGAATCATGAATCATGAATCATGAATTGAATCATGAATCATAAATCATGAATCATAAATCGAATCATGAATCATGAATCATGAATCATGAATTGAATCATGAATCATGAATCATGAGTCATAAATTGAATCATGAATCATGAATTGAATCATGAATCATGAATCATGAATTGAATCATGAATCAAATCATGAATCATGAATTGAATCATGAATCATGAATCATAAATTGAATCATGAATCATGATTTGAATCATGAATCATGAATCATGAATTGAATCATGAATTATGAATCTTAAATCGATTCATGAATCATGAATCATGAATCGAATCTTAAATCATGAATCGAATCATGAATCATGAATCATGAATTGAATCATGAATCATAAATCATGAATTGAATCATGAATCGAATCATGAATCATGAATCATGAATCATAAATTGAATCATGAATCATGAATTGAATCATGAATCATGAATCATGAATTGAATCATGAATCGAATTATGAATCATGAATTGAATCATGAATCATGAATCATAAAATGAATCATGAATCATGAATCATGAATTGAATCATGAATCGAATCATGAATCATGAATTGAATCATGAATCATGAATCATAAATTGAATCATGAATCATGAATTGAATCATGAATCATGAATCATGAATTAAATCATGAGTCATGAATCTTGAATTGAATCATGAATTAAATTATGAATCATGAATCAAGAATTGAATCATGAATCATGAATCATGAATCATAAATTGAATCATGAATCATGAATCATGAATTGAATCATGAATTAAATCATGAATTATGAATCATGAATTAAATCATGAATCATGAATCATGAATTGAATCATGAACCATGAATCGAACCATGAATCATGAATTGAATCATGAATCGAATCATGAATCATGAATTGTATCATGAATCATGAATCGAATCATGAATCTTGAATCATGAATTGAATCATAAATCATGAATCATGAATCATGAATTGAATAATGAATCATGAATCATGAGTCAAGAATCATGAATCGAATCATGAATCATGAATCATGAATCATGAATCATGAATTGAATCATAAATCATGAATCATGAATTGAATCATGAATCATAAATCATGAATCATGAATCATGAATTGAATCATGAATCATGAAGCATGAATCATGAAGCATGAATTGAATCATAAATCATGAATCATGAATTGAATCATGAATCATGAATCATGAATCATGAATCATGAATCATGAATTGAATCATGAATCATGAATCGAATCATGAATCATGAATCATGAATCATGAATTGAATCATGAATCATGAATCATACATTGAATCATGAATCATGAATCGAATCATGAATCATGAATCGAATCATGAATCATGAATCGAATCATGAATCATGAATCATGAATTGAATCATGAATCATAAATCGAATCATGAATCATGAGTTGAATCAGGATTCAAATCATGAATTGAATTATGAATCATGAATTGAATCATGAATCATAAATTGAATCATGAATCATGAATCATGAATCATGAATCATGAATCATGAATTGAATCATGAATCATGAATCATGAATCGAATCATGAATCATGAATTGAATCATGCATCATGAATCATGAATCATGAATTGAATCATGAATCATGAATCATGAATTGAATCATTAATCATGAATCATGAATTGAATCATGAATCATGAATCATGAATCATGAATTGAATCATGAATCATGAATCATGAATCATGAATCATGAATTATGAATCTTAAATCGATTCATGAATCATGAATCGAATCATAAATCATGAATCGAATCATGAATCATGAATCATGAATTGAATCATGAATCATAAATCATGAATCGAATCATGAATCATGAATCATGAATCATGAATTGAATCATGAATCATGAATCATGAGTCATAAATTGAATCATGAATCATGAATTGAATCATGAATCATGAATCATGAATTGAATCATGAATCAAATCATGAATCATGAATTGAATCATGAATCATGAATCATAAATTGAATCATGAATCATGAATCATGAATTGAATCATGAATCGAATCATGAATCATGAATTGAATCATGAATCATGAATCATAAATTGAATCATGAATCATGAATTTAATCATGAATCATGAATCATGAATTGAATCATGAATTATGAATCTTAAATCGATTCATGAATCATGAATCATGAATCGAATCTTAAATCATGAATCGAATCATGAATCATGAATCATGAATTGAATCATGAATCAAAAATCATGAATTGAATCATGAATCGAATCATGAATCATGAATCATGAATCATAAATTGAATCATGAATCATGAATTGAATCATGAATCATGAATCATAAATTGAATCATGAATCGAATTATGAATCATGAATTGAATCATGAATCATGAATCATAAAATGAATCATGAATCATGAATCATGAATTGAATCTTGAATTGAATCATGAATCATGAATTGAATCATGAATCATGAATCATAAATTGAATCATGAATCATGAATTGAATCATGAATCATGAATCATGAATTAAATCATGAGTCATGAATCTTGAATTGAATCATGAATTAAATTATGAATCATGAATCAAGAATTGAATCATGAATCATGAATCATGAATCATAAATTGAATCATGAATCATGAATCATGAATTGAATCATGAATTAAATCATGAATTATGAATTGAATCATGAATCATGAATCGAACCATGAATCATGAATTGAATCATGAATCGAATCATGAATCATGAATTGTATCATGAATCATGAATCGAATCATGAATCTTGAATCATGAATTGAATCATAAATCATGAATCATGAATCATGAATTGAATAATGAATCATGAATCATGAGTCAAGAATCATGAATCGAATCATGAATCATGAATCATGAATCATGAATCATGAATTGAATCATAAATCATGAATCATGAATTGAATCATGAATCATGAATCATGAATCATGAATCATGAATTGAATCATGAATCATGAATCATGAATCATGAAGCATGAATTGAATCATGAATCATGAATCATGAATTGAATCATGAATCATGAATCATGAATCATGAATCATGAATCATGAATCATGAATTGAATCATGAATCATGAATCATGAATCATGAATCATGAATTGAATCATGAATCATGAATCATGAATCATGAATCATGAATTGAATCATGAATCATGAATCATGAATCATGAATTGAATCATGAATCATGAATCATACATTGAATCATGAATCATGAATTGAATCATGAATCATGAATCATGAATCATGAATCATGAATTGAATCATGAATCATGAATCATGAATCGAATCATGAATCATGAATTGAATCATGCATCATGAATCATGAATCATGAATCATGAATCATGAATTGAATCATGAATCATGAATCATGAATCGAATCATGAATCATGAATCATGAATTGAATCATGAATCATGAATCATGAATCATGAATTGAATCATTAATCATGAATCATGAATTGAATCATGAATCATGAATCATGAATCATGAATTGAATCATGAATCATGAATCATGAATCATGAATCATGAATTATGAATCTTAAATCGATTCATGAATCATGAATCATGAATCGAATCATAAATCATGAATCGAATCATGAATCATGAATCATGAATTGAATCATGAATCATAAATCATGAATCATGAATCGAATCATGAATCATGAATCATGAATTGAATCATGAATCATGAATCATGAGTCATAAATTGAATCATGAATCATGAATTGAATCATGAATCATGAATCATGAATTGAATCATGAATCAAATCATGAATCATGAATTGAATCATGAATCATGAATCATAAATTGAATCATGAATCATGAATCATGAATTGAATCATGAATCGAATCGTGAATCATGAATTGAATCATGAATCATGAATCATAAATTGAATCATGAATCATGAATTGAATCATGAATCATGAATCATGAATTGAATCATGAATTATGAATCTTAAATCGATTCATGAATCATGAATCATGAATCGAATCTTAAATCATGAATCGAATCATGAATCATGAATCATGAATTGAATCATGAATCATAAATCATGAATTGAATCATGAATCGAATCATGAATCATGAATCATGAATCATAAATTGAATCATGAATCATGAATTGAATCATGAATCATGAATCATGAATTGAATCATGAATCGAATTATGAATCATGAATTGAATCATGAATCATGAATCATAAAATGAATCATGAATCATGAATCATGAATTGAATCATGAATCGAATCATGAATCATGAATTGAATCATGAATCATGAATCATAAATTGAATCATGAATCATGAATTGAATCATGAATCATGAATCATGAATTAAATCATGAGTCATGAATCTTGAATTGAATCATGAATTAAATTATGAATCATGAATCAAGAATTGAATCATGAATCATGAATCATGAATCATAAATTGAATCATGAATCATGAATCATGAATTGAATCATGAATTAAATCATGAATTATGAATCATGAATTGAATCATGAATCATGAATCATGAATTGAATCATGAACCATGAATCGAACCATGAATCATGAATTGAATCATGAATCGAATCATGAATCATGAATTGTATCATGAATCATGAATCGAATCATGAATCTTGAATCATGAATTGAATCATAAATCATGAATCATGAATCATGAATTGAATAATGAATCATGAATCATGAGTCAAGAATCATGAATCGAATCATGAATCATGAATCATGAATCATGAATCATGAATTGAATCATAAATCATGAATCATGAATCATGAATCATGAATCATGAATTGAATCATGAATCATGAATCATGAATCATGAAGCATGAATTGAATCATGAATCATGAATCATGAATTGAATCATGAATCATGAATCATGAATCATGAATCATGAATCATGAATCATGAATCATGAATTGAATCATGAATCATGAATCATGAATCATGAATCATGAATTGAATCATGAATAATGAATCATGAATCATGAATCATGAATTGAATCATGAATCATGAATCATGAATCATGAATTGAATCATGAATCATGAATCATACATTGAATCATGAATCATGAATTGAATCATGAATCATGAATCGAATCATGAATTGAATCATGAATCGAATCATGAATCATGAATCATGAATCATAAATCGAATCATGAATCATGAGTTGAATCAGGATTCGAATCATGAATTGAATTATGAATCATGAATTGAATCATGAATCTTGAATCATGAATCATGAATTGAATCATGAATCATGAATTGAATCATGAATCATGAATCATGAATAATGAATCATGAATCATGAATCATGAATTGAATCATGAATCATGAATCATGAATCGAATCATGAATAATGAATTGAATCATGAATCATGAATCATGAATCATGAATCATGAATTGAATCATGAATCATGAATCATGAATCGAATCATGAATCATGAATCAAGAATCATGAATCGAATCATGAATCATGAATCATGAATCATGAATCATGAATTGAATCATGAATCATGAATCATGAATCAAGAATCATGAATCAAATCATGAATCATGAATCATGAATCATGAATCATGAATCATGAATTGAATCATGAATCATGAATCATGAAACATGAATCATGAATTGAATCATGAATCATGAATCATGAATCAAGAATCATGAATTGAATCATGAATCATGAATCATAAATTGAATCATGAATCATGAATTGAATCATGAATCATAAATCATGAATCATGAATTGAATCATGAGTCATGAATCTTGAATTGAATCATGAATTAAATTATAAATCATGAATCAAGAATTGAATCATGAATCATGAATCATGAATCATAAATTGAATCATGAATCATGAATCATGAATTATGAATTGAATCATGAATTAAATCATGAATCATGAATTGAATCATGAATCATGAATCATGAATTGAATCATGAACCAT